>NC_060163.1:24786473-24808942 GCF_021292245.1 Micropterus dolomieu | reverse complement strand
GTTATTATAATCATTAACATTACGATGGTTACCATTAACACTATTATAAATATCTGTACCATTTTTCATTTAGTCTATAGCAACATTACCTTCACTGTCTGTACCTCTGTGTGTATATTGTGTAGGCTGCCTCCCTCCCCTCTCTCTCTCCTTACATCCCTCTCTTTTTCTCTCTCTCTCTCTCTTTTTCTCTCTCTCTCTCTCTCTCTCCCCTTCACCCCAACCGGTCGAGGCAGATGGCCGCCCACCCTGAGCCATGGTTCTGCTCGAGGTTTCTGCCTCTTAAAAGGAAGTTTTTCCTTGCCTCTGTCGCCTAGTGCTTGCTCTTGGTGGGAACTGTTGGGCTTCTGTAAATATCATCATAGAGTACGGTCTAGACCTGCTCTTTTATGAAAAGCGCTGTGAGATAACTGTTGTTGTGATTTGGCGCTATATAAATAAAACTGAATTGAATTGAATAGACGGGTTTTTTTCTGAATATGTCCTTCTTTTACAGAATTGATTGGACAGATGAAGGCTCTTCTTCCTTTCATGAAAAAGATGATGGAGATAAAGATGACAGCTCTGATGAAGAGGATCTTCCACCCACTTGTATACGGTGTGTTATCGGTCAATCTTTACTCTGCTATTGTTCTGTGATGCCAGCTTTTATTCAAATCTTTATACATATGCCTTCATGTTGTGCCTCAACAGAATGGGTGGAGCATTAAAGAAAGCACCATCGATCGATCGACTTCCAGTTATTGGAACGGGCAAGGCAGCGCATGACCAGCCTGCACGTGAAGACCCTCCTGATGAGGCTTCTCCCTGTGATCAGGACCCTGTTTTCCCATCCCCACAGCATGTCCTTTGTGAAGATGACATCGTTGGTGCCAGAGCTTCAATAGTATACGAGGACTGCTTGAGACAGCTGGCTACATTTCTGATCCTGCCTGTGAAAAAATGTACAGGCCGTTTAAAGACTGGTGTGGTGTGTGACTGTGTTGCCCCCTTTGAGATCAACATCACTTCCAAGGGCACAGCAACGAGTGTCGAATGGGTAAGTCCTGACAGTCGCAGCGTATCATAACTGTAAATTCCCATTAAAACACATTTGTAGTGAAAGCCAGTGCTGTACATGCCAAATGCAATCCTGCCTTTTCTTGGACTTTCAGATCTGTCCCAATGGACACAGCTTGTGGAGGTGGAATTCCCAGCCTGTAATGAAGTGTGGGACGCAAGCTGGAGATTTTCTCTTGTCCACCAACATTTTGTTGTCTGGCAACGACAATGCGAAGGTCGCCCTCTTGTTCAAGTTCATGAACATGGGGATGGTGAAGAAGAACACCTTCGTGTCCATTCAGGACGCTTACTGTGTGGACACAGGGAAGACCTTCTGGGAAGAGAGGAGGACTGAGGCCCTCAGTGGCCTTCAGGGGAAAGATGTTGTGGTCCTAGGTGCGTAGCTGAAACTTTACCATGTTATGCAGGTATTGAAGACATTAGGCAGTGTGACTGTATGTAAGCAGCTAACTCATATTTTATTTTTTATTTTTTATTTATATTACTTTTTTTTCAGCGGATGGCAGAAATGACTCTCCAGGCCATTGTGCACATTACTGCAGCTACGCCAACATGGAGAATGACACCAAGGAGATCATTCATGTAGCCACCATCAACAAGCAGCAGACATCCTGCAACTCTGTCGTCTTGGAGAAGGAGGGTTTTATCGAGACTATGGACAAGCTTACATCAGAGATAAAGCAAGTGGAGATGTGCACAGGTGCTAATGCCCAGATCACAGCCCTTATGAGTAAGTTGTCATCTGATATAATGTACGAATACTTGTGTTGAAAAGGTTATTAAAATTAGAGCCCAACCAATATGGATCTCTGAGGGCCGATGTCCTTATTAAAGTGAAAAAAAAAACGATTTATTAGCCGATATTTTGATTTAGAAAATGATTTGGATAGCAGACCCCTTTTCTGTAACTACACTACAATATACTACAATAGAAGGGGCCGATATTGAAAGCAGTTCTCTTTCAACCATTCGCTCGGTATCTCACTGCGGGGTACATCCCTCTGTTTAGTCCTCAGAAGCCCAATACCAATACGCCAGCCCTACTGGCTGGTGTATAGGCAGAAATGCGGGGTTTTCAGTGAGAAGTCTGCTGCCTCCATACAGCTAACAGTAGCTACTTTGTTAGCTTGTTGCCAAACAGTAACACCAAGTACCTTAGCCCAGGCTGAACTGCAGGAACAGATGACTGGTTGTGGGAGGAAATCTGTGTTATTACTGACCACTGCCTCCACATCACCAAGTACGCTGTCCAGTCAGCAGGGAGGGCTATGTCCACCATGATTGCCCAAGAGCGAGCTCGTTGGCTTAACCTCTCCGACCTGTCTGACAAGCAAAAGCGTGACATCCTGGATGAGGGTGTGGACCCTAACGGGGTGTTTGGCACTGCTGTTGCTACCATGCAAAAGTGTATGTCTGACAAGCACTCTTGTGTCTCAAATCATAAAGTTACCTCCAGTGCATCAAGGCAGAGCCAATGCGGCTTCTACTCAAGGTATTTTCTCGTGCCAAAGAAGGGAGGGCAGGGCTCTGCCCAATCCTCGACCTACAGGCCCTAAACAGGCACTTCAGGTCATACAAGTTCAAAATGCTGATGCACACTGCCCTGCTACATTTTGTGCGCACTCATTTTGTTGCTTTTGCGTCACCTCGAGGACATATGGTTCAGGGTGAATCTGGAGAAGAGCATGCTCATTCCCAGTCAGAGAGTCTCTTTCATCGGTCTGACCCTGGACTCGGTCTCCTTCAGAGCCAACCTGTCAGCGGGGAGGGAGGAAGCACTTTCTGTGTGCCTGGCCCTCTTTCGCAGGGGGAAGTTGTTGACCTTCAGGATTTGCCTTCGGCTGCTGGCTCTGATGGCATTAGCAAAAGTGGCCGTCCCCCTGGGACGCTTTTCAACGCTGGGTGGCGTCCCTCAGCCTGGACCGCTCGCACCGTGGGCATTGTCATGTTAGACTGTGTGGTGGCACTTCTTCCGTGGAAACTCCCCAGATTTCTGACATGGGGTTCCAGTGGGACCCGTCATGGCCAGGAAGGACAGATGCATCGCTGCAGGAGTGGGGTGCCACCCACGAGGGCAGGTTTGTGAATGGAGTGTGGTCTCCCCAACTTCGTTTCGCATAGATTTGTAAGCCTCGAGGGAGAACACTAAGTGTCCCATGTTCTCCCTGAGGGATCGGGATGCACCAATGGGATGGACGCGCTGACACACGAGTGGCCGCGGTTCTGCTCTATGCATTTCCGCCTCTGGCCCTGATTCCGCCCACACTGGCCAGAGTGCAGGAGCAGGGATTGTCACTCATCCTGATAACCCCTCATTGGCTCCTGTACCGCCAACCATGGCCTTTCACTCTACGCAGGGACCTCCTTTCACAGGCATGGGGGGAGATATTTCATCCTCACCCGGAGCGGTTGATGTTCTAGGTTTGGCCCGTGAAAGGTTGAACCTGGATAGAATGTCATCACAACCATTCAGAATGCTAGGGCTTCTTCTACCAGGTCACTATATGGTGCCAAATGGCATGTGTTTGAGTACTGCTGTTTGAAGTCACAGGAAGTGCCTTTCCAGTGCTCGGTGCCAGTGATTCTCAGTTTTCTACTGGGCTTACTGGATAAGGGCAAAGCCTTTTCAACAGTTAAGGTGCACTTAGCTGCTATTGCGGCATGTCATGTGGGTTTTGGTGGTAAGGCTGTGGGGCAACATCCCCTTGTCAGCCGTTTTATGAAGGGCGCCTTGCCGTCTCGACCAGTGTCCAAACAGCTCGCCCTGTCGTGGGACTTGTCGACTGTTTTGGATGCGCTGTCTCAACCCCCCTTTGAGCCTTTGGATCAAGTTGATCTGAATGTGCTCCCGCTTAAGACAGCTCTTTTGTTGGCCCTAGCATCTGCTAAGCGGTTTAGGTACTGGCAAGCCTATCTCAGGAGGAGGCAGCCCAGGTTGGTCTGCGTGCTCACTCTACATCCTGGGCCCTGTTTAGAGGTGTGTCTATCCAAGATATATGCTTGGCGGCCAGTTGGTCTTCACCTCATACCTTTTGCGAGGTTGTGAAGCAAGGAAGAGCTTATTTTGAGCTTATGACACTGCATCATCCCTTTTATAAGGAGAGTACGTCCCTCCTCCTGATGCAGTCGTCACAACTGCCAGCCAGTGGGACTGGCGTATTGGTATTGGGCTTCTGAGGACTACTCAGAGGGACTCATGTTATCAGAGAACTGGGGTTACCTCTGTAACCTAAAGTTCTGTATGTGGGCTGTAAAGCCTTTTCCTGAATGTATTATGAAAAATAAGCCTTAGATTACAGTCTTAACGGAACATGTAAACACTTGCCTATCAATAAATATTTGCTGCTAGAAGGTGCAACATTTTTAGACATCTGTAAATGCAGAGAGAGTGAGAGAGAACAGGCGTAACGACCTGTAACTTTGAGATTTCGCACTTAAATTTGACATTTGAAAGAGGAGCTAGATAACTTTGTTTGGCAGCTCACGTTTATTTACTTGTCCCCTCTGGTTTAATAATTTCTGCCTGGACTTCACGTCCGATCCCCAAGCCAACCTGACAGAGCTTGAGCTGTTTTGCAAGGAAGAAGGGAGAAAAATTGCAGTGTCCAGATGTGCCAACCTGATACATACATCCACACAGACTCCGTGCTGTAATTGTAGCCAAAGGTGCATTTACTAAATACTGACCTGAAGGGAGTGAATATTAATGCAGTCATCTTCTTTACCTTATTTATTTTTTATTAATTAACATTAGTTTGTAAAAATCTGTTTTCACTTTGATATTAAAGATTTTTTCTTTTTTTCTTGTCAAAAAAGCCAAATTATATTGATCATGATTTCATGTATAAAAGAAACAAAAGGGTGAAACATCCAAGGGGGGTGAATACATTTTATAGGCATTGTATATTTACAATACGTTAAACGCTATAGTTTAAGTGCTCATTAACATTAGCGCTCCTACTGATAAACATGGCTGGCTGATAAATTGGTTGGGCTATAATTGATATATTGTAGTAAAATTAAATGCTTCCCCACTTCACAGACCCAGATGAAGGCAGATACAAGGATTTTGGAATTCATCACACGTGGCATGGTGCCAAGAACCTGGTCAAACAAATAGCTGCTGTAAGTTGAATAAGTGGCTTATGTTATTGTCTAAAGTATGTATTCATCATAAAGTGACATCAGAGTGTTTTCATTTCTCTCTTAGTTGTCTTACTATGTCAGCTGTTGATTGTCTTTTATTATTATTATTTTTATTGTTTGTTTGTTTGTATTTGTTTGTTGTTGTTTTTCTCCTCCCCAAGCCCCCCTCCCCGTTCTATTGCAGGTTTCGTTGCTTTCCGCAATTGGTGTTTCCCTCTGCTATTCCTTGTTGTCCCAACCTTCCATCCCCCTTCTCTTCCAGGTGTTGTCCTCTCTCTGTGCTGTCTGTTTGTGCGATGTTTGTGCCCCCCTATCCCCATGTCTGCCCCCCTGTCCGGCCCGGTGACAAATCAATAGATAATTAATTAAATAAATAATAAAACAGACAAAGGAGTATATTAATACTCTCTTGTTAAAGTAAAATCTGTCTGGCACAATATGGTATCCAGCTCATCATACTCTATACCAGGCTGCTGGGCAGGACAGGTTTTTTATTTTAAAAATGACATCATGGGTATTTAACTATGTGCCATTGCTGGCTGATAGTACGTACCTTTTCATTCCAATCAAAGACAACAAAAGTTGATTTCTCTGCTTGCCCCCTCCTCTCTGGCTAAAGGTGTGCTAATCATTGAAATCATCTGGTGTTATCTTTTGTTGGGATTAATGTGTTTTTACACTCAGCCCTCCATGAATATGCTTAAATATCCATGTCCCACTTTATTATGTATGTTTTTGTTTTGCTCCTGAAGGCAGCAAAAAAAAAGACAGGTTGTCCTCCTCATCTGGCTTAAAGACACAAACCGTTTTTGATGGTGTATAAAAGCTAATATAACCAAGCAGTTCTTTAGAAGCACATCATATATGTGTGTGTGTGTGTGTGTGTGTGTGTATATATGTATGTATGTATGTATGTATGTATGTGTGTATATATATATATATATATATATATATATATATATATATATATAAAAAGGGGGTTGAGATTCCATTAAGAACATAACAGACTTATTATACTCCACTGCTAACTCTTTCCATACCTTTACTTCATTCAGATCACAATGTGAAAAATACAATTTAAAAAGACTTTGTGTGACATTAGAATTTTTTGTATGTGTGTGTATATATATATATATATATAGTGTGTGTGTGTGTCTCCTAGTAAGTTCATTCATTTTGTTAAGAAAATTTTTTTTATAGTGCTGTTTTGTGTATTTTCGCAGGCACCTTGGGTTGACATCATTCACCATGTATGTGACAGTCATACCTCAACTAATGGAAGGTGTCAACATGGGCACCTGGACGAAACACCTGGAAAGGCGTTGCTCCAGAAAGACTCCAGGTGCCACAAAGCTTTAGTGGACATCGTTCTCAATAAGTGTTGGATGAAGGATGTGCATAAATACCTGCGCTTCAGGTAAAGTTACATGTTTCACACAGATGTAAATACTGACTGTTTGTGCTTATTTTATATTTTTTATAAATATATATTTATATATATTTTCAATCAGATCAGCTGCAGACCAAGAGGCATTCCAGAATCAGATACTGATGTATGTCAGCAAGCGATCCACCTTCAGTCCCCCACTTTATGAGTCAAAAGTTCTGCTTTCTGCTCTGGACTATAACTTCCACCAGAACCGACCAACAATGAAAACAGCAGAAGGCAAAGAGATGTACGTTTTACACTAATATTCGTTTTCCCATTTACAATCAATGTTTTGTATGAAAGTACATCATGGATCTGTAGCTAACTGATGTTGAATGGTTAAAATTTGTGTAATTACAGTTTCAGAAGGCTGCACAAGAAAAACAGCAGAAGACACAGGTTATACGCCCTGAAATCTGAAAAAAACTACTCATATATCTCTGAGCTGCAAGCAAGGATTGTAAAGAGGAGAATCACAAGTGGAGTGGGGATGCCTCGAAAGAAGTCAGGTAAGACTATTTTCTTCCAGGCCTGAAGTTGATGATGACTCGACTTCATCCTGCTGTCGTCATCTGATCAGACAGCACATGTCGTTCTGGAGGGCCATTTAAAATCAACGCAGTTGGTCATTTAATCTGGAAAACTTGTTGAAGCAAAATTCTGTAAAACACTTTTGAAGTCTACCTCACTACTTGCCATTGATGGTGTGCTAATATTTGTTTAGGGAACTCCATTTTTCACATTATAGATAAGTTTGTTTTACATTTCTATTTTTTTTATTTGTTCCGTGGAAAATGGTTGCCAAAAATGTTGCTGTGTGTTTCAGTGTTGCCTGCAGATATCCAGCAGCTGTTGGTGATTAAAGAAGAGGTTCCCTCTGAGTGGAGCCTCAGTCTGGACCAGGAGGACCCAGAGCCCCTGCACATAAAAGAAGAACAGGAGGAACTCTGGACCAGTCAGGAGGGAGAGCAGCTTAATGGACTGGAGGAGGCTGATATCACCAGGTTCCCATTCACTGCTGTTACTGTGAAGAGTGAAGATGAGGAAGAGAAATCTCTGTCTTCACAGCTTCATCAAAGCCAAACTGAGGACAACAGAGAGACAGAGCCTTCAGCCAGCAGCTCAGCTACACAGATGAAAAGAGAAACTGATGGAGGATCAGAACCTGCTGGGAACCTTGATCCAGATAGTCATTTACAACCAGATACTGATGAAAAAGCTTCAGACACTGAAGTCAGTGAAAATGACTGGCAAGAACCTTTGTCAGATTCTGAAGCTGAAAGTGAAGACAGTGACAATGGTTGGAAGAAGACCAGAGCACCTGAGTCAGGTGTAAATGCTCTGAAATATAAGGAAGCTCCTGTAAGTGATGCAGGATGTAATGCTGGGAAAGAATCCTTTAGCTGCTTTGAATGTGATAAACAATATCACTATAAGGGGTCTCTTCAGAGACACATGGTGTGTCATTCAGAAAAAAGGTCCTCCAACCGTCTGGTTAATAAGAAATGTTTCAGAATGAAGGAAAATGTAGATTCACAGATGAGAGTCCACACAGGAGAGAAACGATTTGGCTGTGATGTTTGTGGTAAAACATTTAACCAGCATCCACATCTTATTAGACACACGAGAGTGCACACAGGAGAGAAACCATTTGGCTGTGATGTTTGTGGTAAAAGATTTACAGTCCAGGGAGCTCTGAACAGACACATGAGAGTCCACACAGGGGAGAAACCATTTGGCTGTGATGTTTGTGGTAAAAGATTTAACCAGCATCCACATCTTATTAGACACACGAGAGTGCACACAGGAGAGAAACCATTTGGCTGTGATGTTTGTGGGAAGAGATTTACAGATCAGGGAAATCTCAAGCAACACATGAGAGTCCACACAGGAGAGAAACCATTTGGTTGTGACGTTTGTGGGGAAAGATTTACAAAAAAGTTAACTCTTAGGAAACACAAGAGCATCCACACAGGGGAGAAACTATTTGGCTGTGATATTTGTGGGGGGAGATTTACAAAACAGTTAACTCTCAAGAGACACATGAGCGTCCACCCTGGAGAGAAACCATTTGTCTGTGATGTTTGTGGAAATAGATTTAACCAGCAAGCACATCTTAAGAGACACAGGAGCGTCCACACAGGAGAGAAACCATTTGTCTGTGATGTTTGTGGGAAGAGCTTTGCAGATCAGGGAAATTTCAATAGACACATGAGAGTGCACACAGGAGAGAAACGATTTGGCTGTGATGTTTGTGGGATGAGATTTAAACTGCGTCCACATCTTAAGAGACATATTGGGCAGCATTTCCCACACATAGACTTTAGTTAGGTGGGGCACCCAGGTATATTTGGTGACCTATTTTAGCGTTCTGCAGAAAAACAGTTGTTATCTATAGGCGCTTTTCGACCAAAAGTACCAGGGATAAAGCGATGCACAGGCATTATTATTTGTAACCATGATCCATGAGCAACATTTATTAATGAACATCAGATTTGACTGTAATATAATGAAAAACTACAGGCTTGCTTGACCATTAAAGCTTTTTTGTGGGGGAGTATAATGAAGAGACACACGATAAAGTCTGTTTTAGCACATTTAATAGTAGCAAAACAAACTGGATAAAGCCATAAAGTTCTTAAAATAACTCCAGCACAGAGAAAGCAACACAAAAATGAAATTGCGACAGTTTGGAAGGTTATTAAAACATTTCCAGCCGACAAGAGCTGCAGGACTCACGTCTGTGTTGCCTGAGTGTCAGAAGAATGTGATGTTTAACGAGCTTAATTACCTGCTGTAATCAGCTGTTACGCTTGTTTTGGAGAGGAGGAGACAGACTTTGGCTCTGTGTAAAAACCTCCTGACTGATGAAAACTTAAAACAACAACTCAGGACCCAGTGTTTAGCGTAAACACACCACTGCACGCTGGCTGCTATTTCCAATATATTTAACGCAGCTTATTACGCTACAATGACACGCTGGATATTTTACAAGCACGGACCACTAAAAGCCACAGTGAACACACCAGTGCAGATGTCATTTGTTAGCTACCAGGTTGGTTTTGTTTTCATAGCCTACGTCATTAACAAGCCTCCTCCACATGCGGCGCACCTGCTGCTGTAAACTGAATTGCAGTTGGAACAATCCAGCACACGAGTTCTGTGTCTTCTTGGCGATTTTATAAAATATACTGCTGATGGAGAAAGTCAACAGAGCACACACTTACAGGGGGGAGGGATACAGAAAGAGGCGGGACAGACCACTTTGCAGCAGAGTTTTGTCCGTACACAGACTGACACCTCCAAATATGTATAAAGAAAGGATTTTGGTTAAAATGCTGCTTACTCTCGAATGAAGCCACCTATGTAGACAAGTCATTGACACAAAGTTATTCCAAATGTTCTCTTTATCAAAGTTGTTTGTAAAGGAGAGGGAAGGTAACAAATGTTTTCCAAACATCTTCTGATCTTTGTGGTATTGTGATGGAGGAAATAAAGATCCAGTCATCTAAAGTTCTGGATTGCATTGCAGTGTAATAGATGGAAGAGGAGACCTTTATAGTGGACTTGACTTCTGATTTTGTATCTTTTTAAAATCTATATAAACAGAAAGTGATTTTATCAATGTGGGTTTGTGATTATTTCTTGGTTTGTTACTGACACTTTGGTAACACTTTATTTTGCAGGTCTCATATTTTTGTAAAATTTCCTAGAAATTAATCAATATGTAACTTTAAACTCCAGGAAGGTTCCAGGAAATGGATGATTGTTATTATAGGGAAAGTGGAGACAGTACTTAATTGCCAGAGCCAATAAACTGCTAATGTAACTTTTTTGATAATTGTCTTAATACCCAGTAATAAGTAAAGTAATACAGTATCTCAGAAGAGTGAGTACACCCCTCACAAATTTAGTATATATTTGATTATATCTTTTCATGTGATGTTGAAGAAACACTGAAGAAATGACACTTTGCTACAATTTAATGTAGTGAGTGTACAGCTTGTATAACAGTGTAAATTTGCTGTCCCCTCAAAATAACATCACACAGCCATTAATCTCTAAACTGCTGGCAACAAAAGTAAGTACCCCACTAAGTGAATTCTTTTCCAGCACTGCCTTAACCAGGGTACCCCCAGGATTCTCAAAGTTAAATTTAAGTCTTTTTAAGTCATGTTTAATACCACCTAGGATGAAATTTAATGCCAACTTCACTGCCGTATAATTGAAATCTGTATGAATTTTAAGGCAGAGAAAATTATTTACGAAATTACCTCAATTCAATAAAACATTTTATTATAATACATTCATATTTAATACACAATAGCTTTTCGGGGTGTGGTTGTACTCTGATAACAAAATGAATCAAGTCACTTTGTGTTAAAGTGGTGGGGACGGGTTCAGATTAGGGGTGTGATGATACACTTAGCTCACATGCACTATTCACAATATTGGGTTCACAAGAACAACACTTTATTAGATGAAATATTCAATGCTGAAATATACTGAACCAAATTCTAAACGCAACACGAGCTGAACTGAAAGATCTAAGACTTTCTTTATGTACACAAAAGGCCTATTTCTCTGTCCACAAATTGTCAAAATCAGTGGTAGTGAGCACTTCTTTTGCCGAGATAATTCATCCACCTCACAGGTGTGGCATATCAAGATGCTGATCAGACAGCATGGGTATTGCACAGGTGTGCCTTAGGCTGGCCACAATAAAAGGCCTTAGGCTGGCCACAATAAAAGGCCACTAGAAAATGTACAGTTCCATCACACAGCACAATGCCACAGATGTTGCAAGTTTGAGTTTTGAGCACTGACGGGCTGAACCCCCCTCACCCTCGGCACTGTGTAAATTTAACCAGCACCGCTGAAAA
The DNA here is from genome assembly GCF_021292245.1 of Micropterus dolomieu. NCBI lineage: Eukaryota > Metazoa > Chordata > Actinopteri > Centrarchiformes > Centrarchidae > Micropterus > Micropterus dolomieu. The sequence continues at coordinate 24,797,422 of NC_060163.1, read as the reverse complement.
AGCTTATTAGGACTTGGCTGTTCACTTTCCCTGGTCAGTACATTTAGTTTTAAGACTGTTCGCAAGACAAACTTATCAGCCCGGTTAAAATTACAGTTAACATGAGTTACAGTTGCACCTAGCTAAGCAAGCTAGCTAGCTCCGCACACGGCCGTTAGCTCCGCCGTATCGTCACTTCCGGGCACTTCCTGGTTGCAAAAACTCGACATGGCAGCGCCCTAACGACCAAACTCGAGGCTTCAAAACGGCAGTCCACAGACCAACAGGTGACATCACGATGGACTACGTCCATTTCTTATATACAGTCTATGGTTTAAACATTAATGTGTGTGATGTTATTTTGAGGGGACAGCAAATTTACACTGTTATACAAGCTGTACACTCACTACTTTACTTTGGTTTGGGGTTTTCAGGTTTTATTTTGTTTTTTTTGGTTCCATGTTTTGTGTTTCTATTGTTTTGCCTTGTATAATTTTTGATGATTTTATGTTTGGTCTAGTACTGTTTTCACCATCCCCTGTCATGTACTAATTCATGTCTTAGTGTCATACCTGCTTGCGCTCCAGCGGCAGCCACCCACCTGTTTCCTGTGCAGCTAGCGCCCTGGCAGCTAGCCACCTGCCTGATCTTCTGCCTGCCTCCCCTGGGAAAGGGGATTCATAGCAGGCTAAGGACACTGGGACTATGACTCTCCTGGCTTTCTTTTCCATGAAAGCCAGGGAGTCAGAAATGGCACAGACAGCTAAAGTAAGGCTTACCAGCATGAAGGCTAGTCTTCCCCTGGGTTCCCCGTCTGAACCACCTCCGGAGAGGCCGTTGTTGATCTGATCGAAGCCTGTTCCTGACTCTCCGTCGGTGGTCCAACTGGCACCTGCTCCTGATTCTCTGTCAGTGGCCTGACTGGCTCCTACTAAGCTGTTCAGCTGCTGCTGTCCCCACATCATGCTGTCAAGCCGCAGCAAGTCCCTGTCTCTACCAGGCAACAGCAGCCTCCAGACCTTGCTGAGCCACAACAGACCCCTGACACCCCTGAGCTTCCTGCCTCAGAAACTCCCTGACTATAACTGCTGTTGCTTAACTGCTCCTACCCTTGGACTCTGAAAAGCAGCTAGCTCTGGTTTCCCCTGGGCTACAGCAGACTCCAGCTCTGGAGTCACTGCTGTCTCCAGTTCCCCTGGCTCAACTGGCTTCTAGCCCAACAGCACCGTCACCAGTTAACAGTCCAGCTCTTGACCTCCAGTCCACATACCCAAACGCCTGTCTCCAGCCTTGCTGCACTGTTGGTGGCTCTCAGTCCAGTTGTACAGTCATCAGCCTCCAGTTCTACTGTCCAGTTGCCGGTAGCAAGCCCAGCTGCCCAGTTGTCTGTCCAGTCGCCTCTGGTTCCCTGTTCTACTGGTTCCCTGCTGGCTTTCAGTCCTGCTCTACCCCCTGAAGGTCTTTGCCTTCATCGCCGGCCACCCGCTCGACCTCAGGAGAGGCCTTGCCTTCATTGTTGTTCATTCTCGTCACAGGCCTCCTGCTTTTTGATCGAAAATGTGAGGGGTGTACTTACTTTGATTCTGGAATTCATCTAGCTGATCTGATTGAACAAAAATATATTTATGTAATTTTAAAAATAAGCACACCTGCAGCGTTAATCATGGCTCAAACATGGCTCATGACATGAACATTTAACATTCAGCTCAATAGTCAAGGGTTTGTTTTTAGCTTTACACCATTATTAGCTAAAGCCAATGGCATTTCACACTACTTCAATTAGCCTTGTGGCTAGCGGACTTTCCCTCTCCTCACAGCTCAACAAATGACATGTATAATTCATACTATTACTCACCGCTGGTTTAAATCACTGCCTCTCCCGACAGAACACCACAGTTGAATTTCGGTCTGCATTCATGTTGTTTATACAGAGCAGCTGACCTTAGAGACAGCAACAAGCTAGCAAATGATGTCATCAGAAGGCGACGTCCCATGTTCTTCGAATGAGTCCAAGTGAAACGAGTCTATTTTCACTCTACCAGCGGAAAGTTTGTTTCAAAACTTGTGTAGAACTCAGATCAACAAATTGCAAATGCTTTTTTAAATAATTTATCATTTAAAACTGGACTCTCAAATGCCTATTTGAAAGTTGTAAACGTTAGGATCACAAATTATGTTTATTTGTAAATTTTGTATATATATATATATAAAAAAATATAGATATTTCTTTTATTTGTGGAGTTTGTGTATTTGCAGATCTGTTTTTTTTGGAGTTGATTTTTTTGAGTTTACAAATCTTAATTTTGTGGAAAGTGTTTTATTTTTACAGATTACACACTTGCACACGGAACACTCATCTGTAATACAAATAATAATGAAACAAAATTAACTCCATAGAAAACTTTCTTTGAACTTCTAAACATAGATAGCTTCAGTAGGCAGCATTTTAACCACAATACTTCTTTATACATATTTTAAAATAAATACAAGAGAAAGACAAAAACAAAATACAACAAAACACTGCTGCTGCACAACTGCTGTGGTTCTTACCAATGGGCTTGGTAAATAATTTCTATCCTGTGTGGACTATCACGTGTGTCTTAAGATGTATCAGCTGGTTAAATCTTTTACCACACACGTCACAGCCAAATGGTTTCTCTCCTGTGTGGAGTCTCATGTGTGTCTTAAGATTTACCTGTACTGTAAATTTCTTACCACAAATATCACAGCCAAATGGTCTCTCTCCTGAATGAACTCTAATGTGTCGCTTAAGCTGTATCTGCTGGTTAAATCTTTTACCACAAACATCACAACCAAATGGTTTCTCCCCTGTGTGGACTCTCATGTGTGTCTTAAGATTCCACTGTTCTCTAAATTTCTTACCACAAACATCACAGCCACATGGTTTCTCTCCTGAATGAACTCTCATGTGTTCCTTAAGATGTATCTGCTGGTTAAATCTTTTACTACAAACATCACAGCCAAATGGTTTCTCTCCTGTGTGGAGTCTCATGTGTGTCTTAAGATTTACCTGTACGGAAAATTTCTTCCCACAAAGATCACAGCCAAATGGTTTCTCTCCTGTGTGGACTCTTGTGTGTTTCTTAAGTTGTATGTGCTGGTTAAAGCGTTTACCACAAAGATCACAGCCAAATGGCTTCTCTCCAGTGTGGCATCTCATGTGTGTCTTGAGATTCCCCTGTTCTTTAAATTTCTTACCACAAACATCACAGCCAAATTTTTTCTCTCCTGTGGGGCCTCTCATCTGTGAATCTACATTTTCCTTCACTCTGAAACATTTCTTATTATCCACACGGTTGGAGGACCTTTTTCCTGAATGACACATAATGTGTTTCTGAAGAGACCCCTTATAGTGATATTGTTTACCACATTCAGGGCAACTAAATGATTCTTTCCCAGCATTACATCCTGCATCACTTACAGGAGCTTCCTTATATTTCAGAGCATTTACACCTGACTCAGGTGCTCTGGTCTCCTTCCAACCATTGTCACTGTCTTCAGTTTCAGCTTCAGAATCTGACAAAGGTTCTTGCCAGTCATTATCACTGACTTCAGTGTTTGAAGCTTTTTCATCAGTATCTGGTTGTAAATGACTATCTGGATCAAGGTTCCCAGCAGGTTCTGATCCTCCATCAGTTTCTGTTTTTATCTGCGTAGCTGAGCTTCTGGCTGAAGGCTCTGCCTCTCTGTTGTCCTCAGTTTGGCTTTGATGAAGCTGTGGAGACAGAGGTTTCTCTTCCTCATCTTCACTCTTCACAGTAACAGCAGTGAATGGGAAACTGGTGATATCAGCCTCCTCCAGTCCAGTAAGCTGCTCTCCCTCCTGACTGGTCCAGAGTTCCTCCTGTTCTTCTTTTATCTGTAGGGGCTCTGGGTCCTCCTGGTCCAGACTGGGGCTCCACTCAGTGGGAACCTCTTCTTTAATCACCAACAGCTTCTGGACATCTGCAGGCAACACTGAAACACACAGCAAAAATTGTTGGCAGCCATTTTCTAGGAAACTAATACAGTGCATCAAACCAGTTAATACACCCCTCACATTTTTGTAAACATTTGATTATATCTTTTCATATGACAACACTGAAGAAATGACACTTTGCTACAATGTAAAGTAGTGAGTGTACAAGTTGTATAACAGTGTAAATTTGCTGTCCCCTCAAAATAACACATCACACAGCTATAAATGTATTAATCTCTAAACTGCTGGAAACAAAACTGAGTACACCCCTAAGTGAAAATGTCCAAATTGGGCCCGAAGTGTCAATATTTTATGTAGCCACCATTATATTCCAGCACTGCCTTAACCCTCTTGGGGCTGGAGGTCACCAGAACTTCACAGGTTGCCACTGGAGTCCTCTTCCACACTTCTCCAAAGTCATTGCAGACAACCAAAACAACCCTAAAGTCCTCTTCTCAACAATTGATCGCTTAATTAACCCAGTTTTAACAAAATCTAACAGCATGTCAACAAACTCCAAATGTGAAGACTTTGCACTCCACTTCAGAAGTAAAACAGACACAATTAGATCAAATATATCACTACATCAGCGGGTACATTTTAATAAAGTGGATCCTATATTTACATCTGGGGAAACATTATATGCATAGTTTTGACCTGGTTGACGCTGACATGCTTTGTAAAATTGTTACTCTACTGAAACCAAAAACTTGCCGGTTAGATCCTATCCCCTCTTCTCTTTTTAAAAACACATTGGGCCTGATTTACTAAAGGTTTGCGTAAGAAAAAACGTGTGCCAACTTGATATCACCAGCAAATTAGCTGATCCACTAATAGTGTGCACACAGAATGACATCTTTCAAAAGCGAAAGATAGCACCTGTTGTTAATTTAGTACTTTTGCCTTTATGAATATGCAATTTGGGACGTCACATGCAAATACATTTATTTACTACACACAACGTGATCTACCAAGCCTAAACGCTATTTCACTTGAGTGCAACAGCCTCTATATTTAATACGTTTGATTGTTGCTTGTTGCATTAACATTCATTCCAATAAAGCAAATTTTGTTTCGACCTGGCTTCTTTTCTCCTTGAGATGGAAGAATTTAGAAAGTAGCGTGGCGCTGCGGAGAACCCCCAGCTGCAGTAGTGCATGGATCACATGTAAAATTCACCAACTGTTCACAGCGTGCCGGTGGTAATAGCAACACAACCCATTCTAGGTATCGAAGAAGGAATGGGCCGTTGGGGCGTACAGGGACAGGAAATCGCGGAGCGACCAGGCACAGTGCGGACGGTCGGTGATTGTTCCCTCTGGCTGGATGAAGCACGATCTGCTGGCATTTCCTGCCGTCTGGGTCATTCCAGCACACTGTATCTGTTTCTGCTGCCGTTTCCCAAAGCAGTTTTTCCCAGGCGTTTTGTCCTAAGTACTTGGTGCAATCTCAGGCAGGATGGGCAGGTACATACGATTTCCACATAATCGGGATGCACTGAACGAAACAAACGAAGGGTTTTACTCAGTGGCTGCTTTCCCTCCTGACTCTCCATGGCGGAAACCATTAAAACAGGTAAAACCCTCATTTAACTTTAACTTTTATTGAGAAAGCATGTTGACATATGAAGTACATCACGTTGCTTTACCATTTTTAACTTTATTACAGGAACATCAGAACTCAGGTGTGGGTGGCGGGGTAACCAAATTACTTCAATATTATTTATGTTATTCATTTAAACTTTCAATCTGTGCACAATTATTAAGACGCAGCAGTGTTTACAAAAAATCTGATCTAACAGGCATAACATATTCCGTCCACTTGGACCATATCCTACAGAAAGTGTCCCTCTGCACTTTGAGTGAAAAGGACAGCTTCTCCATTGTGTAGATCTCTTGCACAATGTTTATCCAGTCCTCAGTTGTTGGTGGTTCTGGTTTGAGCCATCTCCTCGTTAGAGCCTTTTTACTTGCTACCAATAAGATGTATAGAAGTTTCTTGTCCTTCAAGTCCAGTTTATCCATTCATATATTACTTAGCAAAACCCTCATTTAAATACTCCCACCTCCATTGTGTTGTCATCTACGCAATAATTCTGAGTAAATCACCCATAACAGGTATTAAAATTGCACGTGCAATTTTTTAGAATGCACAGGTAATTTAGTACTCTTTATTCGGGATGTTAGTAAATCGGACCCATTATGACTTTTTACTACCTTTTCTACGGACCATCGTGAACCATTCCCTACAGATGGGCGTTTTCCCTACTGCCTTTAAAACTGTTATGATGAAGCCCTTTCTGAAGAAGAAGAATTTAGATGCTACAGTACTCAATAACTACAGACCGTAATCCAGTCTGCCATTCCAAAAGTAAAATTTTAGAGAAAGTTGTTTTTAAATCAACTGAGTAATTTTATTAACTCCCACAATATTTATGATAAATACCAGTCTGGTTTTCGAACTAATCACAGTACTGAGACAGCATTAGTAAGAATTGTTAATGATCTTAAATGGAACGTGGATATGAAGAAACCATCAATATTAATGCTACTTGATCAAAGTGCAGCTTTTGATACAGTAGATCACTCAATTATTTTAAACAGACTGCACAATCTGATTGGCCTCTCAGGTACTGTTTTTAATTGGTTCTGATCATCCAGGGCTTAATTTTAGGCCCTACCCTTTTTAATCTGTACATGCTGCCGCTTGCAGACGTCATCAGGAGCCACGGCATCAAGTTTCACAGTTATGCCGATGACACCCAGCTCTAAAATACCCTTTTTAACAGTTTTCCAAACATACAGTCATAGATGGCAGAACATTTTCTGCAGCTCAATTAGAACAAAACAGAAGTATTGGTCATTGGTTCGGAATCTCAGACAGAGAAACTCAAAATTAAACTGCGAATGCTGGCACTAAATCCCTGAGATAAGGTGAAAAAAACTGGGACTTATCTTTGACTGAGATCTCAGTTTTGAGTCATATTAGAAATATTTCTAAGACTGCTTTTTATCATCTCAAGAACATTGCTAGAGTACGACCCTTTCTCTCTCAAGCAAATACAGAGACAATCCAGGATTGATTACTTTAACACTCTGCTTTCTGGTCTTCCTAAAAATAAAATCTCTAAACTGCAGCTGCTTCAAAAAGCTGCTGCACGTCTTTTGACCTGTTTAAAGGCAAATTAAACACATACCTATTTAACCAAGCTTTTAACTGAGCTGTAATTATTTGATTTAGTTTAAACGTTATTTATTTATTATAATTTTATTGTTGATGGGCTACTTTTCTAGTGCTTTTTGTTCAGGGGTCCTGGGGCTTTAGTGTTTCGGGGGTGGCGGGGATTGATGTTTGGGCTTGATCTTCTGATTTTTCCAGGTTCTTATTTGTGGTTGCAGGGTTGGGCTTATGGGCATTATATGGGGTGGTACTATTACATTACTGTAGTTTTTAACCTATTGTTTTTAAATGAGTCTGTAGTGTGAAGCTCTTTATGTTACATGTATTTGTATGAAAAGTGCTATATAAATAAAGATTGATGGATCTTCTACTCCTCCATGACGACATCACGGAGCTGGTGGATGTTAGAGACCTTGCGCTCCTCCACTTTCCGTTTGAGGATGCCCCACAGATGCTCAATAGGGCTTAGGTCTGGAGACATGGTTGGTCAGTCCATCACCTTTACCATCAGCTTCTTTAGTGAGGCGTCCCTGCTCAGTTTCAGGGTCTTGGCAATCTTCTTATAGCCTCGGCCATCTTGATGTAGAGCAACCATTCTTTTTTCAGATCCTCACAGAGTTCTTTACCATGAGGCGCCATGTTAAACTTCCAGTAACCAGTATGAGGAAGTGTGAGAGCAGTAACACCAAATTTACCACACCTGAGTCACATGACACCGGGGAAGGAAAATGGCCAATATGACATTTTCACTTGGGGATGTACTCACTTTTGTTGCCAGTGGTTTAGACATTAATGGCTGTGTGATGTGTTATTTTGAGGGGAAAGCAAATTTACACTGTTATACAAGCTGCACACTCACTACTTTACATTGTAGCAAAGTGTCATTTCTTCAGTGTCATCACATGAAAAGATATAATCAAATATTTACAAAAATGTGACAACAAAGTCATACCTGTCTTCCTTCTAGGCATCCCCTCTCCACTTGTGATTCTCCTCTTTAGAATCCTTGCTTGCAGCTCGGAGATGATTTTTTCAGATTTCAGGGCATATAAGTTGTATCTTCTGCTGTTTTTTTTGTTCAGCCTTCTTCGGTGGAAGTTATAGTCCAGAGCAGAAAGCAGAACTTTTGCCTCATAAACTGGGGGACTGAAGGTGAAGCGCTTGCTGACATACATCAATACATGATTCTGAAATGCCTCTAGGTCTGCAGTTGATCTGATTTAAAAAAAACAAATAAAACATTTATATAATTTAACAAAAAAAAACCACAAATAGTCATAATGTACATCTGTGTGAAACATGTATACACTTTACCTGAAGCGCAGGTATTTATGCACATCCTTCAGCCAACGCTTACTGAGAACAATGTCCACTAAAGCTTTGTGGCACCTGGAGTCTTTCTGGATCCACGCCTTTCTTTCTTTCAGGTACCCATGTTGACACCTTCCATTAGTCCAGGTGGAAGTGTCACAAACATGTTGAGTGATGCCAAGCCACAGTGCCTTTGAAAAACAGAACAGCACTATTAAATGATCCATCATATGGAAATGAAAAAACAGACGAAGATGAAAAATATACAATTGCAAGAAAAAGTATGTAAGCCATTTATTACCTGGCTTTACGTATAAATTGGTAATAAAATGTGATCTGATCTTTATCTAGATCACAAAAATAGACAAAAACAACCTGCTTCAACAATACCACACAAACAATTATCTACAAACACTATGAGTGCAACAGGAAAAATGTACTGGTGGTGTAGGCTAATAGTGTAATAATTACAACAATTATTGTTTTGTGGATTTTTTCACAAAAAAACAAACAAAAAAAAACCTGATTTGAAAACTTTCCTTTGTCAATTTAATTTAAAATTAAAAATGTTATTATTAATAGTTAGCTCAAAGGAAATGGCTAGTCCCACAACTCTCCCTCTCCCCTCCCTCTCTCTCTCTCTCAGGCTGAGCCACCTGCACTGTACTTGCAAATCCTCATATGGATCCTCTTTATGTGAGAAAACAGTCAGGGCGGGGTATCCAGGTGGACCCTTAGGCAAGGTCCTTAATGCTACTTGCCTACCACCAGGGCAACCTGATGACAAATGGGCTACTGGAACAAGACATTCATGGACTAGAGCAGAAAATATGGATCTGATGCTACTATACTAGCAATTTTGGTGAGAGGGGTTAATGCAGAGACTGTGGGATATATGGATGCTTCGAAACCCATCATCAACACTGACAAAAAAAACAACTCCTAGCTCAGTGTTCTAACATCCGCAAACGGGACCCAACCAGAATGGGTAACCCAAGGACTGACAGTCCTGATCATGAAGGATCCCCAGAAGTCAACAATCCCATCCAACTACCGGCCAATTACCTGCCTCTGCACAACATGGAAGCTCCTGTCAGGCATCGTAGCGGCTAAGATGAGTAGGCACATGGCTCAATACATGGACAGGGCCCAAAAGGGAAAGGGCAGTAATACCAGGGGTGCCAAGCACCAGCTACTGGTTGATAGAGCAGTCACTCGAGACTGCAAGACCAGGCAACTACTACAAGAAAGCCTACGACTCAATGCCACATACATGGATACTGGAATGCTTGGAAATTTAAAAGATCAACAAGACACTAATAGCCTTCATCAAGAACTCAATGGGCTGTGGAAAACAAGTCTGGAAGCCAACTCTAAGCCAACTGCACAAGTCACTATCAAGCGCAGCATATACCAAGGTGATGCACTATCCCCACTGCTCTTCTGCATAGGCCTGGCACCCCCTTAGCCAGATCATCACAAAGACTGGTAACGGATACCAGTTCCAAAGTGGAACAATCAGTCACCTCCTCTACATGGATGACATCAAGCTGTATGCCAGAAATGAGCGAGACACTACCAGGATCTACAGCAACGACATTCCAATGTCACTGCTGTAGATCCTGGTAGTCGTTTGGACTGGACAAGTGTGGTCACATGGTATCAAAAAGAGGGAAAATGATCAGAACCAAGGGGGTTGAACTACCAGAAGGCCACAATGCAGATGTTCAGGACAGCTACAAATACTTTAAGGGGTGCCGCAGGCTAACGGAAACCATGAGGAACCAGCAAGGAAGTCCGCTACAGCCAAATACCAACAGAGAGTGAAGGAGGTCGTGAAAAGTCAGCTGAATGGGAAAAACAAGATCCGAGCCATCAACACATACGCCCTGCCAGTCATCAGATACCCCGCTGGTATAATAAACTGGCCAAAGCAGGAGATAGAGGCCACTGACATAAAGACAAGAAAGCTCCTCACAATGAATGGAGGGTTTCACCCCAAATCCAGCACCCTGAAAGTGTACACCAAGTGTAGCGAGGGAGGCCCGAGGGCTAGTGAGTGTCAAGACCACTGTCCAGGATGAAACAACGAAGATCCAGGAGTACATCAGGAAGATGTACCCTTAGTGAATACCTCAGGCAGCAGAAACCCGAGGGTGAGGACAAGGAAGACGAAGAAACTTCATGGAGGGACAAGCCGCTGCACGGAATGTAGCACAGACAAATAGAAGAAGTGGCTGATATCAAGAAATCCTACCAGTGGCTGGAAAAGGCTGGACTGAAGGACAGCACAGAAGCACTAATCATGGCGGCACAAGAACAGGCACTCAGTACAAGATCAATAGAGGCTGGGGTCTACCACACCAGGCAGGACCCCAGGTGTAGACTGTGCAAGGAGGCCTCTGAGACAGTACAGCACATAACAGCAGGGTGTAAGATGCAGGCAGGAAGTGCGTACATGGAACGCCATAACCAGGTAGCTGTCATAGTGTACAGGAAC
>NC_060163.1:24771972-24786373 GCF_021292245.1 Micropterus dolomieu | reverse complement strand
CCTTCGCATAGTCGTTGCCAGACAACAAAATGTTGGTGGACAAGAGAAAATCTCCAGCTTGCGTCCCACACTTCATTACAGGCTGGGAATTCCACCTCCACAAGCTGTGTCCATTGGGACAGATCTGAAAGTCCAAGAAAAGGCAGGATTGCATTTGGCATGTACAGCACTGGCTTTCACTACAAATGTGTTTTAATGGGAATTTACAGTTATGATACGCTGCGACTGTCAGGACTTACCCATTCGACACTCGTTGCTGTGCCCTTGGAAGTGATGTTGATCTCAAAGGGGGCAACACAGTCACACACCACACCAGTCTTTAAAAGGCCTGTACATTTTTTCACAGGCAGGATCAGAAATGTAGCCAGCTGTCTCAAGCAGTCCTCGTATACTATTGAAGCTCTGGCACCAACGATGTCATCTTCACAAAGGACCTGCTGCGGGGATGGGAAAACAGGGTCCTGATCACAGGGAGAAGCCTCATCAGGAGGGTCTTCACGTGCAGGCTGGTCATGCGCTGCCTCGCCCGTTCCAATAACTGGAAGTCGATCGATCGATGGTGCTTTCTTTAATGCTCCACCCATTCTGTTGAGGCACAACATGAAGGCATATGTGTAAAGATTTGAATAAAAGCTGGCATCACAGAACAATAGCAGAGTAAAGACTGACTGATAACACACCGTATACAAATGGGTGGAAGATCCTCTTCATCAGAGCTGTCATCTTTATCTCCATCATCTTTTTCATGAAAGGAAGGGGGGCCTTCATCTGTCCAATCAATTCTGTAAAAGGAGGACATATTCAGAAAACAATAACTTATAGAGAGAGAACACTAAATAGTAATAAATGTCATTATGAAGCACAACTTATGGCCCAATTCCACCGTATTGTCCCAGCTCGACCCTACTTTTTTGGTTTACCATTGGGGAGTTGTACTTTTTTTTTCGTATCACCTCCGCTGAGGTTCCAAACCAGCTGAGGCGATACCAAGTATCAGGTGGCGTTAAAACACTGTAGACCACCAATTGGTCAGGTAGAATCGTGACTGTTCACTGCATCATCATTACACGCACCAGACGAGCACCAGTGTCTTATATTTTACAATTTTCGTACGCCATTTTATCACTAAATCCACTTCTGATAAATTTGAATGTGTGATTTCGGAGTTTGGCAGGAACACACACAGTCAAACACGGACCACTTCAGCCAACACAGCAGACAAGTCCAGCAGTAACGGCAGATCAAATGCCAGTCGAATCGAGGTGAGCTGGTAGCAGTGATGGAAAAGCGCCATTACACACTGTTACTGAACATCTTGTGCTTCTCCTCCATGCTCATGTCCTGTAAGCTGTAGAAAAAAAGCATTAAAATATATAAATTATAAATATATACAAAACATAGTACATGTAGTGCAAAGACGTTATGACAGTTGAACTGTTTCCTTTGTCTAAGGTCAATTTCTGTGGATTCTGCAGTGACATTAAGACGCTCATCTCTGAAAAGAAGAACCAGGGGTGTACGCCACCTCCCAAGCAAAGGTTATGATTTATAAAATACAAACTTGACGGGAGAATGTGCGGTCCTGTAAGTAAACTCTGAACCATGCATACGCACATAAACTGGAGAAATGAGAAACAGTGACTAACATGGCAGAATGTTGAAAAGAATAGGCCTACTATCGTGTAAAATAAATCGAAATATTACCTCTGACTATTATAGGCTTAAAGCATTTCTGAATAAACAAAAAAAACATAATTTAAAGGTTAAATTTCATTTTTTTTATCTTTTCTGTCAGAATCCGCCTCCTTTTCTTCCTGCAGTCAGGACGTATTAATATTAATGAGTTTCACTGACCATTTATAGTCATTTATGGGCGTTTGAAGGGTCAACATGGAGCTCCCTCACATGCGCCACATTTCAAGTTCATTGTGATTTATAAAAGGGAACTTGCTTACAGATGTGCATACGCACGGTTTTATAAGTCTGAATATTTTTTAGCTTTTGGGCGCACGGACACTTTCAGTGAGTATTCTACGCAGTTTTATAAATGAGACTCCAGAGCATGATACATCCCACATATGGAGATACAGCAGCTATACTGTATATATTATATTAATGACTTGCCTGTTCATCCTTCCAGAAGCACCGATGCTAGACACTGCTGCAGCTGTGAGTTGAACAGGTTTTTCCTTCATGGGAGTCGATGCTGCAGAACCTCTCTCATAGCTGGAGAAACAGCAGCAACATCAAGAGAATAAGTGCTACATGACACAGCTGCACACCCCTGTAATACATTCTGTTACGTCCTAAGGTGCTGGGAGGGTCGGCTCGCCTGGACAAACTCACCAAAATAAATCAGGAATAGCAACTATCAGGTCAACTACAAGCATGATCTCAGGCATGGATAGTGAACAAACTGGGAAATATATAAAAGTAACATAAATTTAATTTTGTTCACTTGGATGAACAGTTTCTTTATCTCTTTGAATATAATCTGAACACAAAGCACTACTTATATCCATTAATGGAGGCTGTGTGCACACAATGGGACAATGCTGGGAGAATATCCAACTTAAAACTAACTTCACCGCGGTGCGTTTAGATCGGGCTAAATTACCTGTGCAGCAGAAAACAGGCAACTTCGGCGTCACTCTGAAAACATTTGTCCCTCATCAGAGATTTCCATTTGGGGAAGGCCGCACCGATGTTGATCATTGTTTTCTGCCGTCGTCTGTCCACATTTAGTTTCACTTCTTCCTCTTCTCGCTCCGTCGCTTTTTCTTCTGCTAAATAACACGTACGATCCTCCATTTGTCAAAATGTTGGCTTCTCGGTTAGCCAGCAAACACTTCAAACTCATCTCATCTTCTTTCTTCTCCTCCGTCTGTTTTCTACCATCTGCACATGGATGCAGGGTCTGCAGGAGAGGAAGGTTCCGGTTTCCGCCTGTAGTCCGGGGAGTATTGACCAATCACGTTGCAGCGGGCTTGTCCGTGTGGAGCGCAAAAGAGGCGCAACGCATCGACTGCAGGTCATTTCCAATTTCTCAGTTTGTTTGTCTTTTAAATTTATTTTAGAAAACACAGTATTTACACAAAACTGTGCACATCAAGGATCAAATTAAAGAAAAAAAAAAAGACATGAACAGAGTGACGCAAATTCAAAATACTGAATCATCGGTTCAAAAAAATGTATGAAGCACATCTTAATTGCCTTTAAGCCTCTTAATTGCCTTATTCTTAATTAGTCGTCTTTAGCTGGGTGCTACATTAACCCAGTTCTTCGCAAAACATTCCATAATGTGGTTTGAAGCCTATTTCTTCTTGTGAATGTGAAATTTTCCCAATAATAAAACTAACTGTACAAAAAAGTAAAAGCTTTTTCTTCTAATTACTTTTAAAACATGTAACAGTATATCCTACTATACATACACAAATGACAGATTGGTTCTTCTTGTAGTTCACAGAAAGAATACTTAGTATCAATTCTAAACCATTCGAATGTTTTTCTGAGCCCTTGAGTACAATAAATAAATAAGAAATGTCATCATCAATTTAACCATCTCACTGGTGCTTCGGGCTGTGCTGGCTTTGACTCTATTTTGCTATTGCCCTCAACTCCAATAAAAAAATTCACTCTAGTAAAAGCAAAAAATACTATTTTACAATCCTACTCAAGTAAAAGTATAAAAGTACTTGTTAATAAACTACTCAAAGGCTCTCACAGGCTACTTTGTGTTTTAATATTGTTCAGTGTTTTGGAATAAGAAGTGTTTCATCACTGTGCATCATCTTAGAAATGTGTAACATGGTTATTTGTAGGGAATGCACTTCGCTTTGCTTGTTGATTAACTCTAATTTTAGTTAATAAAAATAATAAAAATAAACTCGCTAATTTCCGTCAGAAAGCCATGCTCTCCGCAACAAGATGATTCTGTAAAATGTAGCAGCAGAATCCAGTCCGACTGAGTAACATTAGTTGAACAAATCAATTTTTAAACTGAAAACTATTTGCCTGATTTTCTGAATGTTTGCATCTGTCCAGCTTATTAATATCTGGCACAGGTGCACCGGCTAAATCTCTACTGCGTAACCACTCGGCTTGTAGATGAAAGACTAGTTCAGTAATGAAGGTATGAATGGCAAATGTAGCAACATTAAATGTAGATTACTGGCCCCAAAAAATACCAGCGTAAAGAGAAAGTTGCGTTTTTAAAAAAAAAGGAACATGAAAAGTGCCTTAAACCTGCATTCTTTGTAATGGCCAACAGGGGGCGACTTAATGACAAAATTACCCTACTTCTCACTTGTTTATCACATAAGTAAACACTTTCCTAACATGTTTATGGTCTCAATCGCTAGTTTTAAGTCTTCTTCAATACAGCATGATGTTCATTTAGTAAATTATGGTCCCATTTAGAGGAAAATAGACAATAAAGCTGGGGCTAGGCTGCTAATTTTATGCTTTTAAAGACTTGAAAAAGGCTGTGATAACAGAGGATGAGCTCAGCATGATGCAAAAACACTATAATCAAAATGAAAACACAATGGTGCAGTTGAACATGTTGTCGGGGAGGAATAAAAGCCCATATTTACCGTACAGTGACAAGAGCCAAAATTTATTAATTTCCCCAAGATTTTCATCTGTTGTCTTCCCCAAAAACCAGCACTCCTATGTGGGGACACGCCTGCTATCTTTCCTGGGTCCCATGGTGGTCATGGCAGGAGACGTGGCCATTATGGCTGCCAACTCCATCAGCGGCCTGTATATCTCCTCACCTCTGAGCCTCCACTGCCCAGCTCCTCGTCACAACCCAGTGCAACAGAGGTGCCTACTGTCCTGCCTGGTACGTCATGGTCTGACCACCTACCACTCCACGTGTTCCGTTCTGTGGTCCGACCAACGCCAGCTCCAGTTTCTCTGTCGGTAGCACGACCGACTCCTGCTCCATGTGTCTAGTCGGTGGCCCAACCAACACCTGTCCCTGGTTCCTCGTCGGTGGACCAACCGACACCAGCTCCATTGGTGGTCTGACTGATCCCTGCCCCCCATGTTCAGTCGGTGGCCCGACCGACTCCTGCTCCGGGTCCCTTGTTGGTGGCTCAACCATCTCCTACACTCCTGGTCCCTTGTAAGTGGCCCGACCGACTCCTGCTCCCGGTCCCTCGTTTGTGGCCTGACCAACTGCTGCTCCAAGGTCTCCGTCGGTGGCCCGACCCACACTTGCTCCTGGTTCCCCTTCGGTGGTCTAACCAGGTTCAGGCCACAGTGCATCGACACCGGTTCCCAGCCCAGCTGTCCAATCGCCAGCCCTCAGCCTGGCAGTCCAGGCTCCGGTCCTCAGCCCTGCAGCCTTGTCTCTGGTTCCATGTTCTGCTGCTTCGTTGCTGGACTTTAGCCCTGCCTGGTCTCTGGAGAGGTCTTGCCCTCGTTGACGGCCTCTTGTTCAACCTTCTAAGGTTTACAGTCCTTGTTGCAGGGCACCTGCCCGACCTCAAAAAGGTTTTTGCCCTCGCTCTCAACTTCCAGGCCGCTCACCTAATCTTCTCGGCCTGTCGGGTCGCCCCCCCCAACTGTCTGTTTTCCCCAGGCCGTCCGCCTGAAGTCACCTGCTGTCCCCAGTTCTGTGGCTGTCCACCAGGGATTTTGGTTTGGACTCTGTTTGTCTGTTGTTGGGGATGGGTTCGTTTTGGAATGCTGGGAGTCTTTCCATGTCTTTGTGGTCTCACCTGTGTGTAATTAATTTCTCCCTCACTGATGTATTTTAGTGGTTGTCTGTCTTTCATTCAGTGCCAGTTCATTGTGGATTTAGTTAGTGTTGATTTTGTGCTAGTTGCTTTAGTGTTTCCAGTGCTTCCAGTTCCTTTTGTGGATTTATACTTTTGTTGGACTTTCGGACTACGCAACCCTTCGTGTCTTGGATTTTTGTGCTTTGTGTTTTGGACTGCTCACACCACATCACCATTAAGTTTCACTGCCTTTACCCTTACAGTCTCCGCATCTGGGTCCAAAACCACTGTCGCCTGCGTTCAGCCCTTGAGCTATACGTAACACCATGGCCCTTACCATGCGTTTCTATCTCTTGGATATGTCGAACTCCTTCTCGCTCACGAAGTGCAACCTAGGATCTGTAATGTGAGGATCCGGTGACTAATGGGTGTAGAGGGGGAACATACACTGGTGGTGCCTGATGTTCCAGTGAGAAGTCAGGGCAATCCAGGTCATGGTCAGGCTACGCCTCAGTCAAGCGACCTTTTCAGGGATGGTCCACCATTCCGTCACCAAGGTGATGTGATCCCGACCGGGTTGGTGTGGTAAACTTTGGCTTGTCACGGCTAGGGCGGACAATCATCGGGTTCCACCCACTGTTTATATGTCACGCACATCGGTGGTGATCTGCTATTGGTTGGCTACGTGCACAATAAACATTTCAGTGGGCATGAGTGTGCGTGTGACTGGAGGTGGTAGTACCCATAGAGTCCAGTAGAGGGCTCCGCCTGTGCTTATAGTACTAAGGTTACCATATCGATAAGATGTTGGTTAGTTGAATCGGTGTTAAACTTAATTGGAGTTGGTGCGTGGCCGCATAAAAGGGGTTACACCCAATGTCACAAAGTTACTCCTGAAGTTACCTGGATAAGCCAGTTACCCCGCTTTGTAGTACAGGCCACTGTTTTGTATTTGCAAAATATGTTTGAGTTTACAAATCTTCATTTTGTGTTTGTGGAAAGTGTTTTATTTTTACAGATTACACATTAACACACAGATTGCTCATCTGTTCACACAAAAAAGTATTGAAACCAATTAACTAAATAGAAAAACTTTATTTGAATAACTTTTAAACGTAGATGGCTTTAGTAGGCAGCATTTTAACCAGAATACTTTTTTATACATATTTTAAAATAAGAGAAAGCCAAACACAAAATACAACAAAACCCTAAAAGACAATAAAAACTGCTGTATTTCTATCCTGTGTGAACTCTCATGTGTGTCTTAAGATTTGACTGCTGGTTAAATCTTTTACCACAAACATCACAGCAAAATGGTTTCTCTCCTGTGTGAACTCTCATGTGTTCCTTAAGATGTGACTGCCGGTTAAATCTTTTTCTACAAACATCACAACAAAATGGTTTCTCTCCTGTATGAACTCTCATGTGTTCCTTAAGATGTATCTGCTGGTTAAATCTTTTACCACAAACATCACAGCCAAATGGTCTCTCTCCAGTGTGCACTCTCATGTGTGTTTTAAGATTTGACCGCTGGTTAAATCTTTTACCACAAACATCACAGGCGAATGATTTCTCTCCTGTATGAACTCTCATGTGTTCTTTAAGATTTGTTTGCCGGTAAAATCTTTTACCACAAACATCACAGCCAAATGGTTTCTCTCCTGTGTGCACGCTCATGTGTGTCTTAAGATTTCCCCGTTGTGTAAATTTCTTACCACAAACATCACAGCCAAATGGTTTCTCTCCTGTGTGGACTCTCACCTCTGAATCTACATTTTGCTTTACTCTAAAACATTTCTTATTAACCAGACGGTTGGAGGATCTTTTTCCTGAATGACACACCATGTGTCTCTGAAGAGACCCCTTGTGTTGATATTGTTTACCACATTCAAAGCAGCTAAATGATTCTTTCCCAGCATTACATCCTGCATCACTTACAGGAGCTTCCTTATATTTCAGAGCATTTACACCTGACTCAGGTGCTCTGGTCTCCTTCCAACCATTGCCACTGTCTTCACTTTCAGCTTCAGAATCTGACAAAGGTTCTTGCCAGTCATTTTCACTGACTTCAGAGTCTGAAGCTTTTTCATCAGTATCTGGTTGTAAATGACTATCTGGATCAAGGTTCCCAGCAGGTTCTGATCCTCCATCAGTTTCTGTTTTTATCTGCGTAGCTGAGCTGCTGGCTGAAGGCTCTGCCTCTCTGTTGTCCTCAGTTTGGCTTTGATGAAGCTGTGGAGACTGAGGTTTCTCTTCCTCATCTTCACTCTTCACAGTAACAGCAGTGAATGGGAACCTGGTGATATCAGCCACCTCCAGTCCATTAAGCTGCTCTCCCTCCTGACTGATCCAGAGTTCCTCCTTTTCTTCTTTTATGTGTAGGAGCTCTGGGTCCTCCTGGTCCAGACTGGGGCTCCACTCAGAGGGAACCTCTTCTTTAATCACCAACAGCTGCTGGACATCTGTAGGGAACACTGAAACACAGCAAAAAATTGTTGGCAGCCTTTATCTAGTAAACTAATAAAAAAAAAATAGAAATCATCATCAAATAGAAGTCATACAAACTTCTCTATAATGTGAAAGATGGAGTTACTTTAACAAATATTAGGATACAGGTCAAGAACACATTTAACCATAGTGATGGTGCACACCATCGATGACAAGTAGGTGCTCTTTAAAAGTCTTAAACCACGGTTTGCTTCAAATTTTGCACCCTTTTTTCTCAACAAGTCTTCCAAATTAAATGACCCACTGTGTCAATGTCCCTCCGTAACAGCACACATAAGTTCTGTCTGATCCAATGATGACAGCAGGATGACATCAAGTCACCATAAACTTCAGGCCTGGAAGAAAACAAAGTCTTACCTGTCTTCCTTCTAGGCATCCCCACTCCAATTGTGATTCTCCTCTTTACAATCCTTGCTTGCAGCTCAGAGATGTATGCATAGGGTTTTTCAGATTTCAGGGCATATAACCTGTGTCTTCTGCTGTTTTTCTTGTGCAGCCTTCTGAAACTGTAATTACATAAATTTCAACCATTCAATATCAGTTAGTCATTATAACAACTGATAACCATGAAAACCAATGTAAATTAAAGCTGCAAGTAGCGTTCAGCAGGCCCTCGCACTTGTAGCGCGTCCGGGTGTGAGTCGGTCGCGTTGCATATTCTGGAGCTCTGCTGTTGCGGCTGTGAATTTGCTACGCACTTCGGACGTTGCATGAAGGTGTTATACGTCACTTCCTGTGTACCCTTTGTGGCGCAACATAGCAATTTGTCGCTATGTATATAAATGAATATTGGCATGTAGATGTGTTCGGGGAGGGACAGTTACGTCAAGCACGTAAAGATTTGTGCACATGTGCGCATGTACACTGAAGTTACAACAACTTCCTGTGTCATGGCAAAGAGCTGATCTTTGATGCCACGCCACGGACACGCCCATCGACGAAAACTCACAGATAGCCCAACTTTTCATCATCAATGACTTTAGAATGCACAGTAGAAAATTTAAGTCAATCCGATTAATTCCCTAGGAGGAGTTTGTTAAAGTAAGGACCTTGTAAAAGGCCATAATTAGGCTTTAATTGAACATTCAAATAAAAAATGGCTGAATTCCTGTCTGATTTCAGGTATGGCTCCAAGAGGCTTTTTTGTGCGTCTTGGGATGATACATGTACCACAAACTTTTTGTGTATCTTTGTGATTCAGTGCGCAGGGGCTGCATCTTTGAAGGAACACTTCCTGATTCCAGCAGATGGCGCTATGAGGTTGAGTGAATTTTGACCTGTAGATGTGTTGAGGGCGTGACCCTTATCAAATGTGTGAAGATATGGTGGAGATATGAGCATGTACAGCAAAGTTACAACAACTTCCTGTGAACTTTACCACGCCAAGGACATGCCGTTATCCAAAAACTCACAAGATTCACAACATAGCATCATCAATGTCTTAAGTACAGTTAGAACAACTTCCTGTGTCATGGCAAAACATGGCACTTCGCCGCCAGGCCACTGCTCAGCCGTTAACCAAAAATTCACAAGTTTTACAACATGGGCTCATCAATGTGTTAACAGTTTCCTGGGACAGTTTTGAAGTTCACATGTCAAACCTGCTCGGAGTAGTACAGCGTAAAACGTGTCATTTCCTGTTGCCAGCAGGTGGTGCTATGAGTGAACACAGACTGCACAACACAAATCTGAAGTCGGTCGGACTAAATCGCTAGGAGGAGTTCGCTAAAGTACAAAGTGTGTCAATTGCCAAAAATGACCATTGTTTGACTTCCTGTTTGGTTTAGGCAATGGCTTTTTTGTGTGTCTGGACTTGATAAATGTACCACAGAAATTTTGTACACGTAGGTGAAACTTTGTCCAGGGGCTGCTCTGTAGGGGGCGCTAGCAAGCCCTTTTGCCACGCCCATGCGAGAAACCCATAAAATACGAAATCTTTTGCCACTCCTGAATTTTGTGCAAAGTTTGGTGAGTTTTCGAGTATGTTTAGGCCCCCAAAATTGAGGTTACTTTGCAGAAAAAAGAAAGAAAGAAAAAAAAAATCCCTCCAGTCCCTTCAGGAACTCGCACGGTTCGTGCTTGGGCCCTAATAATGAATCACTTGCACTGAATACATTGATAGTCCTGAGCAGCAAGCAGAACTCTTCCCTCATAAACTGGGGGAGTGAAAGTGAAGCGCTTGCTGGCATACATCAATATATGATTCTGGAATGCATCTAGGTCTGCAGCTGATCTGATACAACAATTTTTTTTTTTATATAATTTAAAAAGAAAGCACAAATAGTCATAATGCACATCTGTGTGAAACATGTAGTCACACTTTACCTGAAGCGCAGGTATTTATGCACATCCTTCAGCCAACGCTCATTGAGAACATTGTCCACTAAAGCTTTGTGGCACCTGAAGGCTCTCTGGATCCACGCCTTTCTTTCTTTCAGGTACCCATGTTGACACCTTCTATTAGTCCAGGTGTAAATGTCACAGACATGGTGAGTGATGCCAAGCCACAGTGCCTTTGAAAAACAAAACAGCACTATTAGAAGATCCATCATATGAAAGTGAAAAAACAGATGAACATTATAAACATACAGTCCCAAGTCCCAGTTACCTGGATTTCTGTATAAATTGGTGAAAAAATGTCTTTATCTAAATCACAAAAATAGACAAACTCTGCATGCTGAAACTTATACCACACAATCAAATTTCATGTTTTTTTGGACACACTGTATAGACATTCACAGTGCAGGGTGGTAAAAGTATGTGAGCCCTTAGGCTAATGCTAATGACTTCTCCAAAAGCTAATTAGAGTCCGGCAACCTGGAGTCTACTCAGTGTCCAATTTCCCTAGGAGTGGCCGTCCTCTAAGGATGATTACATGGTAACAGTGCAGAATGTTCAATGAGGTTAAGAAATATCCTAGTCAGCTGAAGACTTACAGAAATCTCTGGAACATGCTAACATCTCTGTTGACGATTACGATATGTCAAACATTGAACAAGAATAGAGGTCATGGGAGGACACCATAGAGGAAACCACGCTGTCCAAAAAAAAACCCTGAAGTTTTCAAAAGAGCACTTGAATGTTCCACAGCACTACTGGCAAAATATTCTGTGGACAGATGAAACCAAAGCCGAGTTGTCTGAAAGCCGCACAACACAGAAAGGCACAGCACGCTAACATCAAAACCGTAAAACTGTAAAGTATGGTGGAGGGGGCATCATGGTTTGGGGCTGCTTTACTGCCTCAGAGCCTGGTAAGGGTACTATCATCGATTGAAAAGTTTATCAAGAAATTTTGCGGGAGAATGTAAGGCCGTCTGTGCACCAATTGAAGCTCAACAGGAGATGGGTGATGCAACAGGACAACAACCCAAACCACAGAAATACATCAACAACAGAATGGATTCAGCACCAGAAAATATGCTTTCTGTAGTGGCCCAGTCAGAGTCCTGACCTAACCGAGAACGCACGGACTCTGCCAGTGTGAGGCCGTTTACCAGCAACCCGGCGGGGAGAAACGCAAGCAGTAAGACCAAAACCCTACATTCTGTGGTAAGTGACGTCGAATAGTTGCTAATCCATTTATCTTTAGTCCAGCATATGTCATCTTTAAACCCCTAGACAAATTTAGTTATCATCTAATTGCATTCATTAGTTGCCGTTTGAGTAAAATCCTCCCACAATCGAACCTTCATTCTCATTGTTTAGCCATTGTTTATTTCTCTGATTTATTTAACCACCTTTCTATATCACCTTAGTTAGTTAATAAATTCACTGTAATCAAGGAATTGTGTGTATTGCCTACTTCTAAGTCCCTGCCAAGAGAATTTACCCTTTAGATATGAGACTGACTGTGGATTTATGATAATTGAGCGATTATTAACTAACTGATCACTGGTGAATAATTGTATAATTATTAAAAGCTACCTAGAGGTCCGGAGACTCTAGATTAATAACAACTCCGGTGGTGCCCCGCGAAACGAGAGATAGATTAATATTTTCTGAATATTATGAATCGGGTATTCTCATAAATTTATTATAATTCATAGGTAGTTTAGACATGCCACAATTACACCAGATCATTTCAGTGATTAACACACCTTCAGCCAGAGAGGAGGAGCGCAACAATGAAATCAACTTTTTTGTCTTTGATTGGAAAAAAAACATTACTGCGCATCTGAAATTTGCAAAAGAGAACTTGGATGTTCCACAGCACTACTGGCAAAACATTCTGTGAACAGATGAAATGATTGTTTGACAGGAGCACACAACTCTATGTGTGGAGGAAAAAGGCACAGAATGCTAACATCAAAACCTCATCCCAACTCTAAAGTATGGTGGAGGGGGCATCATGGTTCGTGGCGCTTTACTGCCTCAGAGCCTGGTAGTGTTATCATCAGCGGAAACATGAAATCAACAAGAAATTTGAGACTGTAAGGCCATCTGTCTGCCAATTGAAGCTCAACAGAAGCTGGGTGATAGAACAGATAACGAGCCAAAGCACAGAAGATTGGAATGAAAACATACATACTCTGTCAGGAATGGCACATAGTTAAATACCCCTGATGTAAGATATAGTCACTTTTTGATGAATACATACTGTAGACAGTAACATGAGTCACTTATTCAACTTACAGCAGCTATTTTTTTGACCAGGTTCTTGGCACCATGCCACATGTCCTGACTGTGATGGATTCCAAGATCCTTGTATCTGCCTTCATCTGGGTCTGTGAAGTGGGGAAGCATTTATTATTACTACAATATTTCAATCATCTTTTCAACTAGGGCTGCACAATTAATCTAATCTCAATTGCGATGTCACCCTGTTCAATTACATAACCGCAAAAGGGTGCAATTATATTCAACAAAAAAGTGTGCTGTGTGTTTGACACTAGTGTCTGTGTGCTCATTATCCACACGAGCAGGAGTGTAGAATTTGTATCACTTCTAATGCTAGTTTAACTTTAGAAATACACGTTTTCAGTATTTTGTGCATTGTTAATGATAATCAAGCAAATATACCACAAATTGCTATATGACTTTATCTCTAAATTGTGCAGCCCTATTTTCACCACATGTATTTGTACATATCAGATGAGTAACTTGAGAGATGACTTACTCATAAGGGCTGTGATCTGGGCATTAGCACCTGTGCAGATCTCCTCTTGCTTTATCTCTGATGTAAGCTTGTCTACAGTCTCAATAAAACCCTCCTTCTCCATGACGACAGAGTTGCAGGATGTCTGCTGCTTGTTGGTGGTGGCAACATGAATGATCTCCTTAGTGTCATTCTCCATGGTGGCGTAGCAGCATGAATGTGCACGATGGCCTGGAGAGTCATTTCTGCCATCCGCTGAAAATAAGTAATAATTAAAAACCCAAATTTTAAAGTCACACTGCCTAATGTCTTCAATACTTGTATAACATGGTAAAGTTTCAGCTACGCACCTAGGACCACAACATCTTTCCCCTGAAGGCCACTGAGGGCCTCAGTCCTCCTCTCTTCCCAGAAGCTCTTCACTGTGTCCACACAGTAAGCGTCCTGAATGGACACGAAGGTGTTCTTCTTCACCATCACCATGTTCATGAACTTGAACAAGAGGGCGACCTTCGCATAGTCGTTGCCAGACAACAAAATGTTGGTGGACAAGAGAAAATCTCCAGCTTGCGTCCCACACTTCATTACAGGCTGGGAATTCCACCTCCACAAGCTGTGTCCATTAGGACAGATCTGAAAGTCCAAGAAAAGGCAGGATTGCATTTGGCATGTACAGCACTGGCTTTCACTACAAATGTGTTTTAATGGGAATTTACAGTTATGATACGCTGCGACTGTCAGGACTTACCCATTCGACACTCGTTGCTGTGCCCTTGGAAGTGATGTTGATCTCAAAGGGGGCAACACAGTCACACACCACACCAGTCTTTAAAAGGCCTGTACATTTTTTCACAGGCAGGATCAGAAATGTAGCCAGCTGTCTCAAGCAGTCCTCGTATACTATTGAAGCTCTGGCACCAACGATGTCATCTTCACAAAGGACCTGCTGTGGGGATGGGAAAACAGGGTCCTGATCACAGGGAGAAGCCTCATCAGGAGGGTCTTCACGTGCAGGCTGGTCATGCGCTGCCTCGCCCGTTCCAATAACTGGAAGTCGATCGATCGAT
>NC_060163.1:24758843-24771872 GCF_021292245.1 Micropterus dolomieu | reverse complement strand
GCGTAGCAGTGGTAAGAGAAGCCGTGCGAGCGAATGATCGGCCCCAGTGAGGTGGTGTAAATTGAGAAGAGAAGGGGCCCAAGCACTGAGCCTTGGGTACCCCTGTGGAGAGGCAGTGGGAGGAGGATAATTGTCCTTGCCACAAAACATTTTAGGAACGCGCCGAGAGGTAGGATTCGAACCACAGGAGTGCTTTACTCGAGATGCCCATTGCTGAGAGAGCGGATAGCAGGATCCTGTGGTTGACTGTGTCAAAGGCAGCTGATAGGTCAAGCAGGATAAGAACTGAGGATTGGGCTGCAGCTTTAGCTGACCTTAGGGCTTCTGTTACAGACAGAAGAGCCATTTCAGTAGAGTGGGCACTCTTAAAACCAGACTGATATGGATCTAGGAGGTCATTCCCTGAGAGGAATTCTGAGACCTGAGACTGTAGACTACTAAAGACCTGTAGACCAGTTGACCTGTAATCCACTACTTACCTGTAGACCACTACTGACCTGTAGACCACTACAGACCTGCAGACCACTACTGACCTGCAGACCACTACTGACCTGCAGACCACTACTTAGCTGTAGACCACTAACTTACTGACCTCATAATCAGCTGCCCTGCCATTCTCTTGCTTCTCTCTCCTAAAATATCTTCAATATTCATCTGGTCAATGAATTAAAGGATATACCAGAGCAGGGACACCATAACATTTAGTTTTCACTGAAAACAACATTCTAGGGGGACTGATATTGTTTTGAAATAGGCTACTAGAGATGGGTAATATTAATGGCATTCACACTACCAACACTAGTGTTTTCATAGCCAACTAAAATATCCCTTTTCCTTTGCTTCAAGTAAACATAGCTTAAGTTCAGCAATAACCTGTCACTACACAACACTGTCTTTCATAAATATTAATTATATTTGTATTATTCAATAGTATTTATCAATATTCGTGCTTCCCTTTGTTGATAAATGTCTGCACTGTAAAAATTATTTTTATTATTATTATTTGGGGGGGCTTAGAACCATGTTAGGGTAGCTTCAGCCCCCCTAAAATAGGCATCCATGCAGTATAATAAGCATTTTCTCAATGTAGGGCTATGACAACTAAGACGGTATTTTTCAGCATTGTCTTATACTATACTTTGGGAATGACGAATGCTTCAATAAGCATGAAGAAATAGTTATTTTGAGCATGATACTCACAGCAATCCTCATTTAACCATAGTGTAGTAATTGTAGGAGACAGTGTGTTGAGTAAAGAGGGTCGAAATGTGGTGCACTGGAGACGCTGGGGACATTCCCCCAGCATATTTTGTAATTGCTGATTTTGTCGCCATCACTTTTTGAAAGTATTTGTTAAAAATGTTCTTGAAAATTTGTTTGCACCAAGAAATATTAACTAACAAATGAAAATGCTTTGAGTATCGTTTATTTGCACAATAAGAAAACATGCAATGCAATTTAAATGTAGAGGAATAAATGTGCATTGTCCATTTTTTGTTTTGTTTCCCTCGATAAACTGGAGCAGAAAATATCACCAGAATGCAGGAAATTTTATTTAAATTTTCTAGGTGAGGACAATAGACTGTATATAAGAAGGACCCACAGCCCCCGTGCATCATCACATCCCTTGACCCAAGCGTATCATCACACTCCTAATCTGAGCCCGTATGTCCCCACCACCTTTCAACACAAATGGCCCTTTTCATTAGTTGTTTAAATGTAGTAAGAAGGGTTCATGAGTGACTACCCTAATCACCAACACAGTTTAATGTGTACAGTTGTTGGCTCAATTATTTGTCGATATTTTTCAAAAGATGCATCAGAGACAGGGACCAAGAGAGGAAGGGAGCCCACAGAGACCCAGTTTTTTGTGCTACACCCCTTGGACCATACAGCTTAGATGACAGCTCACTTTGGTTAGTGAAGCAAAATGTATTGTAGATAAAAGACTAGTTGAGTAATGAAGGTATGAATGGCAAATGTAGCAACGTTAAATACTTTACTGGCCCAAAAAATACTCGAGTAAAGAGTAACAGTACAGTTTTTATAAAAGAAACGTGAAAAGATGCTAACGCCTTTTTTACTCATTTGCATTACTTGTAACGAGTTACTACCCACCCCTGCCGTTGGTATCCTGCCTGACGGCGATAAAAGTAGCACCAGCACCAAAAGAAAAGCCTGTCA
Organism: Micropterus dolomieu; assembly: GCF_021292245.1. Classification (NCBI taxonomy): domain Eukaryota; kingdom Metazoa; phylum Chordata; class Actinopteri; order Centrarchiformes; family Centrarchidae; genus Micropterus; species Micropterus dolomieu. The sequence continues at coordinate 24,769,688 of NC_060163.1, read as the reverse complement.
TGTTGAGGCATTTTGCTGCACCTGCTTCGAACCACAACTTTTGTTTCTCCCCCTTAATTTTTCAGCACCACCTTTGGTTTCGATGCATGTTTTTTATCCATGATTTTTGAGCACAAATAACCGGGCAAGGTGTTAGGTCGCGTTTCGACTGCTGATGTTCTGATTATTTCATGATCTGAGTGCGTGATTGACTGAAATAGCCAATCATATTAAAACGGGTCCGCCCCACACCCGTGTGGGCTAGTACCCATACACTGTGGGCCAGTCGATCAAGGCGCATACCAGTCGAATTTCAGTAGTATGCGGTTTATAGGCCCAATTGTCAAGCGGCCCACAGGGAAAACTCACGAAATACTCCCAATGGCCTGTCCGCCCCTGGAGTTACAGCTTGTATGCAATTCCTGATATATTTATTTGAGAATTTATTCTTAGTAATGTCAACTTTTCCAAGGAATATACAACTAAGTTGCCTGTAAGAACATGTAAGAGGTTGCAGCTCACTCCTTGGCACAGCATCAAAAATGACTACATATTCTTTGGGCATAACTGGTAACCTGAATTTGACATTTCTCAGTTTGTATCTCCTCAACTCCTCACATTCTCATCTGAAAAGAGAAACCAATATAGAAGTGCTTTAAACCTGCATTCTTTCCAATGGCCAGCATGGGGCGACTCAATGACAAAATGTCCCTACTTCTCACAGGCAGCAGGATGTTGGTAGAGTGCAGAGATAACACTTTACAGAAAGGGACAGTGTCAGAGATCAGGCTACAGACACAGAATGGAATTCATGGGTGGGCTGGCCAGAGGCAAGGCAGGAGGTCCTATGCCGCGAAGATGTGGTCCACTGTTTCAAAGAGCAGCTGAGCAGATGTGATTTTGTATGGCTGCCTCTTTGTTTGGTGCACTTTGTTTTTTTTCAGTTTTCATCTGTGCTACCTGGAGCTCTCCCGCCAGAGGAGAAGTCATAACCATCAGGGGAACAACACCAGTGGATTTATTTCCCACTTTTTTCATGTCGTCAGTGGAATTTTTGGACATTTTTGTGGAGGACAACCTCTTTGTTACCCAGGCTGTAAAGCACCAAAGGAACAGGTAACCATGCTGGGGCTCCCATGCGTTTCCAATGGTGGGGACCTTGTAGACAGCTACTGGGATAATGTTTCCAACTTGTGCTCACTGCGCAGTAAACTTGACAAACTTCAGCTACTGGTGGGGAAAAACAGAGACTTTTATTCATCTTCTGTTCTATGGGAGACGTGGCACTGTGGATTGATACCGGTGTCTGTGCTGCTGCTGGCCGGCTTCCGAGAGAACTGTGACACAGAACTTTCCGGCAAAAAAAAGTGGAGTGGTTTCTGTTTTTACAGTAACAGTGGCAGGAGACACCACCTTCATTGGGCTCATCTCTGCCTACAACCTCATCAACAACAACCATCTGGTGACCTAGTGCAGCCAGAACTACCTAGAGCTCAACACTCATAAGACAGTGGAGATGGTTGTGGACTTTAGGAAGAACTCAGCCTGACTCTCCCCCATCATCCTGTGCGACTCCACAGTTAATACTGTGGAGTCTTTCCGCTTTCTGGGCAACATCATCTCCCAGGACCTCAATTGGGAGCTGAACATCAGTTACCTCACCAAAAAAGCCCAGCAAAGGACGTACTTCCTGCGGAAGCTGAAGAAGTTCAGCCTGACAATGATGGTGCACTTCTACATCACCATCATTGAGCCCATCCTCACCTCCTCCATCACCATCTAGTATGTATCATCCTTTCCACAGATAAGGTGATCAGCTGCAATCTTCCATCTCTCCATGACGCCTTCAGGACTCTGAGGCGTGCAGGAAAGATTGTAGCTGACCCCTCCCACTGCGGACACAAACTGTTTCAGGTGCCTCCAGCAACCCCACCATTCCAGTAGGCCTCCTCCCCAACAAGTGCTTCTTCATCTCAGGTACCATTAGCACCTCCTCAGTTGCCTCCTGCTCATGCAAGCTGGTCAAACTCTGTAATGCAGCCCCAGTATCCTTATGACCATAACCAAGCTGATCAATAATACTGTAATGTCATTCCCCCATTAAGGCCCCCAAGCTCTGATACAGAACCCACAACTGTACGCTACGTTATATTGCATTGGTCTAAGCTCATGACCCACTGCTTTATACGAACTCATTGGCCACTCTAGACCAACAGTATGGGCAGCCCCACCATTTAGCCTTGATATAGATGACCACTATATGAGGTCTACAAAATGTTTAACCTGGTGATTTTCAGGCGTTCCACAAAAAGCAATTAAGAGTCCAATCCCTAGTAGGAATGATGCAGGCTATGGGGGAGTGTGAGGGAGCAGCTGAACTTGCCTGTTCATCTCATGTAAAGCATCTCTTTAGCAAGCTACCAGCTGATTCAGTAGCCAACTTCATATGCTATATCCGTTCAGCCCGGCCAGAACCCACTTTACCCTGGTGGATTTTGCTACATGGCTCAGTGTCAGTTAGTGGCGGCTCAAGACACACATCTGACTCCTAAAACCACCATTCAGATCAGGAGTTTAGCACCAAGGCCTGCCCCCACAGCAGCCACCATACTGCATGGTACCAACACCCAACCCCATACCTCTTCCCATTCAGGTAAACTGGCCAAAAGCATGCCAATACAGCAACTCAGCTTTTCAATTCAATTATCTAATGCAAAGAGCTGAAGGGTCTGAGAACAGAGGACATATTAGCCTGGATTACACAGGAAATGAAATGTTGGAGGTGTGCAGGACCACATATGGCAATGAAATGCAATCTGAAAGAGCAATGTCCCCCAGTGAGAAACATGTGGGCATTCTTCACCATGTTAACCAAAGAGAGAGAGACTCCAAGTTCCTATATCTGAATCCCCAGTCCAGCGCTCCCAAAATCCTTCTAAAGATGGTCAAAGTGATCCTATGGAAAAGACAACGTACTATAGATACCTATGCAATTTTGGATGGCTCTCAGCGAACAATGCTCAGCAGCATGTAAACTTCTAGGGGCCACAGAACACCTTGTAGTACACAGAATCGGGCAAAAAACTGAAGCCTTAGATAGGACTTCAGTTGGTTTTGAAATTTCACCCTAAACCAGAAGTAATGGGGAATTAAGGCTCCTTGTTGAGAATTTATTTGAGAGAACATATTATTTATAAGGATTAATAAGTTAAGATATAAGTTAACATTTATATTCATAAATCTGTTGAATATGTAGTTAAAGGGAGAACTGCATTTCATTTAATTTGGAGTTACATTAAAAAGGGGACTTCATTACCCAGGAGGCTCTAGGAAAAAGAGTACGTGAGGTGATGACATCAGTTGTGTGGCCGGAAGTAATGCTGTAACTCTTGTTTAGCACACGCTATATATGCATGTATTTTTGGCCTTTGTTTACTCACTAAAGAACGTCTTAATGGGATTAACAGTCTTGCTTCGTCATTTTTAGTCAAGAGTTCATTTCTGCCTCACTCTTTCAGGGGAGCCGGATCTTATGGCTCCATTGCTGTCCGAGAGCCAGCTCTTTCCACTCCCAAACATCTCTTTATTTAGGACCACTTCTGCTTAGATTACAATCAACTTTATTGTGTTATGCAGAGTACGGGTACAGAGCAAATGAAAGGCAGTTAGAATCTAACCAGAAGTGTGTGTCTTCAGTCTTCAGATGGCCTGGCAATTTCCGACTAGTCTGTGCAAAGGGGCCTTGTCATTTTGAAACAGGAAAAGTTCAAACACAAAATGTTGGAAGAACTATTGTCAAAGATTGTATGCTGTAGCATTATAATTTCCCTTAACAAAGAAAATAACATGCAAAAACAGCCCCTCCCGTAAGTATTGGTACAGTGGTGTCCCAGTACTTTTGTCTATGTAGTGTATTTTAAAATAAACACAAGAGAAAGACAAAAACAATATATAACAAAACACTAAAAGACAATGAAAACTGCTGTGGTTCTTCCCAACGTGCTTAGTAAACAACTTCTATCCTGTGTGGACTCTCATGTGTCTCTTAAGATGTGGCTGCTGATTAAATCTTTTACTGCAAACATCACAGCCAAACGGTTTCTCTCCTGTATGGACTCTCATGTGGTTCTTAAGATTTTCCGGTTGAGTAAATTTCTTCCCACAACCACCACAGTCAAATGGTTTATCTCCCGTGTGGAGTCTCATGTGTCTCTTAAGATGTGGCTGCTGATTAAATCTTTTACCACAATCATCACAGCGAAACGGTTTCTCTCCTGTATGGACTTTCATGTGTTTCTTAAGATTTCCCTTATGTGTAAATCTCTTCCCACAACCATCACAGCCAAATGGTTTCTCTCCTTTATGGACTCTCATGTGTTCCTTAAGATGTACCTGCTGGTTAAATCTTTTACCACAACTGCCACAGCTAAATGGTTTCTCTCCTGTGTGAAGTCTCATGTGTGTCTTAAGATTCCCCTGTTCTGTAAATTTCTTACCACAAACATCACAGACAAATGGTTTCTCTCCTGTGTGCACTCTCATGTGTTCCTTAAGATGTACCTGCTGATTAAATCTTTTACTACAAACATCACAAGCAAATGGTTTCTCTCCTGTGTGGCCTCTCATGTGTGTCTTAAGATTCCCCTGTTCTGTAAATCTCGTCCCACAAACATCACAGACAAATGGTTTCTCTCCTGTGTGGACTCGCATGTGTTTCTTAAGATTTCCCTGGATATTAAATCTCTTCCCACAAACATCACAGCCAAATGGTTTCTCTCCTGTGTGCACTCTTGTGTGTTCCTTAAGATGTACCTGCTGGTAAAATCTTTTCCCACAAACATCACAGCCAAATCGTTTCTCTCCTGTGTGGACTCTCATCTGTGAATCTACATTTTCCTTCATTCTGAAACATTTCTTATTAACCAGACGGCTGGAGGACCTTTTTCGTGAATGACACTTCATGTGTCTCTGAAGAGACCCCTTGAGGTGATATTGTTTACCACATTCAAAGCAGCTAAATGATTCTTTCCCAGCATTACATCCTGCATCACTTACAGGAGCTTCCTTATATTTCAGAGCATTTACACCTGACTCAGGTGCTCTGGTCTCCTTCCAACCATTGTCACTGTCTTCAGTTTCAGCTTCAGAATCTGACAAAGGTTCTTGCCAGTCATTATCACTGACTTCAGTCTCTGAAGCTTTTTCAGCAGTATCTGGTTGTAAATGACTATCTGGATCAAGGTTCCCAGCAGGTTCTGATCCTCCATCAGTTTCTGTTTTTATCTGCGTAGCTGAGCTGCTGGCTGAAGGCTCTGCCTCTCTGTTGTCCTCAGTTTGGCTTTGATGAAGCTGTGGAGACTGAGGTTTCTCTTCCTCATCTTCACTCTTCACAGTAACAGCAGTGAATGGGAACCTGGTGATATCAGCCTCCTCCAGTCCATTAAGCTGCTCTCCCTCCTGACTGATCCAGAGTTCCTCCTGTTCTTCTTTTATGTGTAGGGGCTCTGGGTCCTCCTGGTCCAGACTGGGGCTCCACTCAGAGGGAACCTCTTCTTTAATCACCAACAGCTGCTGGACATCTGCAGGCAACACTGAAACACACAGCAACAAATGTTGGCAGCCATTTTCTAGGACACAATATCGTACAAACTTATCTACAATGTGTAAGATGGACTTTCCTTACCAAATATTATATATAATATCACAGTATTGTAAAAAATGTGCCAAAAAAAGATTAAAATGTACTGATATACACAGTGAAACCATTTCAACAAGTTTTATATAGAAAACTACAAATACATTTGACATTTTGTTTGCATAAACAATAAAATAACAGCCAATACCTTTTGCATATGAAAACCATCTAAGTGAGCATTAACATTATCAAGATTTTATATTTTATAGTATAGAGGTAATGACCCCATGCACAATTACATGAAAACAAATAAGTCTTTAAAAGACAGTGATAGTAACTGCAATGAGCCCAACAACTGACATAAATACAGAGGAGTCTGCAGTGTTTCTCTTGTTCAGACACTTTTACAACTAATTTGATAGCTGCTGGATTTAAAAAAACAAGATGTGCTGGTTGGTTCACTAAATTGCTTAACGTGTTCTCGTGCAGTGGACGAACAGAGTCTACAGACACACAGCGCACACAGACGCAGAACAACGTGTAGCGTTTTTACAAGAGCAGCTAACACTGAGAGCTTTAGCTTACAAACTGTAAAAATCTCCACAGCGCCGTCTTCCGCTGTGTTGTCACTGACCCAAACAAAGCCACGCTGCATATTTCTGGGAGACTGACACTAACTTCGGTTGATGCTGGACAGTATTTCCTGTAAGTTTATAATAGAGCGGTAACCAAACCCGGTTATCATGGTAATTAAAATGCGCACGGTAATAATAACCCTCGGGAATTTTAGTCACCATCAACTTTGGGTCTGGAGGAAAACAAAGTCTTACCCGTCTTCTTTCTAGGCATTGCCACTCCACTTGTGATTCTCCTCTTTACAATCCTTGCCTGCAGATCAGAGATGTATGAGTAGATTTTTCCAGACTTCAGGGCATATAACTTGTGTCTTCTGCTGTTTTTCTTGTACAGCATTCTGAGACTGTAATTACGCAAATTTCAACCATTAAAAATCAATTAGTCATTATAACAACTGATAACCTTGAATGGCAAAATGTTAATAATTAACACACTGAATACACAGATTGTAAATGGGAATGTAAATATTTCAAGTGTAAAACGTACATCTCTTTGCCTTCTGCTGTTTTCATTGTTGATCGGTTCCGGTGGAAGTTATAGTCCAGAGCGGCAAGCAGAACTCTTGCCTCATAAACTGGGGGACTGAAGGTGAAGCGCTTGCTGACATACATCAATATATGATTCTGGAAAGCCTCTAGGTCTGCAGCTGATCTGATACAACAAAAAATGTATTTATGTAATTAAATAAGCACAAATAATCATAATGTACATCTTTGTGAAACATGTGGACATTTTACCTGAAGAGCAGGTATTTATGCACATGCTTCAGCCAACGCTTATTTAGAACGATGTCCACTAAAGCTTTGTGGCACCTGGAGTCTTTCTGGATCCACGCCTTTTCTTTAAGGTGCACATGTTGACACTTTCCCATAGTCCAGGTGGGAATGTCACACACATGGTGAATGATACCAAGCCACAGTGCCTGTAAAAAACAGAGTAGCACTATAAAAAGATGCCTCTCATGGAAATGAATAAACAGAGTAAGATAAACAATATAGAATCTGAACTTGTTTGAATAACAATAGACAAACAGAGTCTGCTTAAACTAATACCACACAAACAACTATATGTTGAACACACTGTGTAGACATCCACAGTGCAGGGTGGGAAAATTATGTGAACCCATAGGATGAAGACTTATTGGACTAATTTTAAAATTGAAGTTAATTGGAGTCAGCCAACCTGGAGTCCAATGAGACAAGATTGGATGTGATTATAAGAGCTGCCCTACCCTATAAAAAATACACACCAATTATGAGTTTGCTATTCTTAAGAATCATTGCCTGATGTGAACCACGCCTCGAACAAAAGAGCTCTCAAAAGACTTAAGATTAAGAATTGCATGAAGGTGGAGAAAGTTCAGCACTGTTGCTTCGCTCCCTAAGAGTTGCCATCCTCTTAAGGATGATTGCATGGACACAGTGCAGAATGTTCAACAAGGTTAAGAAGAATCCGAGAGTGGCAGCTGAAGACTTACAGAAATGTCTAGAACTGTGTAGACAACTCTACGATATGTCAAACACTAAACACGAATAGAGGTCATGGGAGGACACCATAGAGGAAGCCACGCTGTCCAAAAAAACCCCATTACTGCGCATCTGAAATTTGCAAAAGAGAACTTGGATGTTCCACAGCACTACTGGCAAAATATTCTGTGAACAGATGAAATGATTGTTTGACAGGAGCACACAACTCTATGTGTGGAGGAAAAAGGCACAGCATGCTAACATCAAAACCTCATCCCAACTCTAAAGTATGGTGGAGGGGGCATCATGGTTTGGGGCGCTTTACTGCCTCAGAGCCTGGTAGCCTGTAGCATCAGCGGAAACATGAAATCAACAAGAAATTTGAGACTCTAAGGCCATCTGTCCGCCAATCGAAGCTCAGCAGAAGCTGGGTGACAGAACAGGACGACCCAAAGCACAGAAGTACATCAACAACAGAATGGATTCAGCAGCAGAAAATCTGCTTTCTGAAGTTGCCCAGTCAGAGTTCTCACCTCAACCCAATTGAGATGCTGTGGCATGACCTCAAGAGCGATTCACACCAGACATCCCAAGACTACTGCTGAACTGAAACAGTATTGTAAAGAGGAATGGTCCTATTTTAATCCCAACCACAGACTACACCAGATGATTTCAGTGATTAACACACCTTCAGCCAGAGAGGAGGGGCTAAACAATGAAATCAACTTTTTTGTCTTTGATTGGAATGAAAACATACGTACTCTGTGAGGAATGGCACATAGTTAAATACCCCTGATTTAAGATATAGTCACTTTTTAAAGAATACATACTGTAGACAGTAACATGAGTCACTTATTCAACTTACAGCAGCTATTTTTTTGACAAGGTTCTTGGCACCATGCCACATGTCCTGACTGTGATGAATTCCAAGATCCTTGTATCTGCCTTCGTCTGGGTCTGTAAAGTGGGGAAGCATTTAATATTACTCCAATATTTCAATCATCTTTTCAACTAGGGCTGCACAATTAATCTAATCTCAATTGCGATGTCACCCTGTTCAATTACATAAAGGGTGTGATTATATTAAACAAAAAAAGTGTGCTGTGTGTTCGACACTCTAGTCTCTTTGTGCACAGCAGTGTGCAGTGCACTGCAGATTGCAGTATTTGTTTTGCCATTTGCTGGGACCCAATGACCAGGATCTCTGTTTTGTCTGAGTTGAGCTGGAGGAAATTATTTGACATCCAATTTTTGACATCACAAAGGCAATCGGTAAGTGAACTCAGCATTCCGGGGGCTGTGGATCTGAGTAGATCTGTGTGTGATCAGCATAAACATGAAAAGAGACACCATGTTTCTCAATAATGTCTCCAGGGGGAAGCAAATAAAAAGGAAAATAAAATGGGTCCTAAGACCGACCCCTGAGGCACAACATATTTTACTGGACAGAATGAAGCGACATAGTTATTCACAAAGAAACAGAACCTCCTATTTGACAGGTAGGATGAAAACCATTTTAAAGCTGTACCAGATATCTCCACCCAGTACCACAGTCTGTCGAAACATGATGTTGTGATGAATAGTGTCAAATGCAGGGTTACGGTATAGGAGTACTTGGACTGAGCACATGCCATCATCAGCAGATATTAAAAGGTCATTAGTGGCCAAGTGATGCTGTCACCATACAATGTTCTAGACTGACAGTAATCTGCTGCTGATGCTTTTATCCAAAGCGACTTACAATTGCTATATATGTCAGAGGTCGCACGCCTCTGGAGCGTGCCTCAAGTGTCTTGCTCAGGAACACATTGGTAGACATGTCACAGTGGGGAATTGAACCTGGGTCTCTCACACCAAAGGCATGCATCTTATCCACTGCCCCATCACCACCACCACTTACTCCATAGCCCCCACCACCCTGAGCAGTCGACCGTTGCTGAGCACCCGCTGCTACAGAGCTATACTTGACTATTTACTTAATTGTAAAAGAAAGTTACTACCCTAAAACTATGCTTAACAACATCCAGACAACATGCCTAACACTAAAGCCTCCAAACCTGCAGCGAACAAGCCGGCTGAGGAGCTACACCTCCTGATGCGGATACTGGAACCCTCGCTATGGAAATATGCCAGCGGTTTAGACATTAATGGCTTTGTGATGCGTTATTTTGAGGAGACAGCAAATTTACACTGTTGTACAAGCTGTACAGACACTATTTTACATTGTAGCAAAGTGTCATTTCTTCAGGGTTGTCACATGAAAAGATATAATCAAATATTTACAAAAATGTGAGGGGTGTACTCACTTTTGTAAGATAGTGCAGCTACAGATGCCAACATGTTGCTCTGCAAAGATTCGACATGTATTTGTACATTATATCAGATGAGTACCTACTCATAAGGGCTGTGATCTGGGCATTAGCACCTGTGCAGATCTCCTCATGCTTTATCTCTGATGTAAGCTTGTCCACAGTCTCGATAAAACCCTCCTTCTCCATGACGACAGAGTTGCAGGATGTCTGCTGCTTGTTGATGGTGGCAACATGAATGATCTCCTTAGTGTCATTCTCTGCTGAAAAAAAAAGTAATAAAAATAAAATCCAAAAATTATATAAATGAGTTAGCTGCTTACATACAGTCACACTGCCTAATGTCTTCAATACTTGTATAACATGGTAAAGTTTCAGCTACACACCTAGGACCACAACATCTTTCCCCTGAAGGCCACTGAGGGCCTCAGTCCTCCTCTCTTCCCAGAAGCTCTTCACTGTGTCCACACAGTAAGCGTCCTGAATGGACACGAAGGTGTTCTTCTTCACCATCCCCATGTTCATGAACTTGAACAAGAGGGCGACCTTCGCATAGTCGTTGCCAGACAACAAAATGTTGGTGGACAAGAGAAAATCTCCAGCTTGCGTCCCACACTTCATTACAGGCTGGGAATTCCACCTCCACAAGCTGTGTCCATTGGGACAGATCTGAAAGTCCAAGAAAAGGCAGGATTGCATTTGGCATGTACAGCACTGGCTTTCACTACAAATGTGTTTTAATGGGAATTTACAGTTATGATACGCTGCGACTGTCAGGACTTACCCATTCGACACTCGTTGCTGTGCCCTTGGAAGTGAT
>NC_060163.1:24756405-24758743 GCF_021292245.1 Micropterus dolomieu | reverse complement strand
CACCTAGGACCACAACATCTTTCCCCTGAAGGCCACTGAGGGCCTCAGTCCTCCTCTCTTCCCAGAAGCTCTTCACTGTGTCCACACAGTAAGCGTCCTGAATGGACACGAAGGTGTTCTTCTTCACCATCCCCATGTTCATGAACTTGAACAAGAGGGCGACCTTCGCATAGTCGTTGCCAGACAACAAAATGTTGGTGGACAAGAGAAAATCTCCAGCTTGCGTCCCACACTTCATTACAGGCTGGGAATTCCACCTCCACAAGCTGTGTCCATTGGGACAGATCTGAAAGTCCAAGAAAAGGCAGGATTGCATTTGGCATGTACAGCACTGGCTTTCACTACAAATGTGTTTTAATGGGAATTTACAGTTATGATACGCTGCGACTGTCAGGACTTACCCATTCGACACTCGTTGCTGTGCCCTTGGAAGTGATGTTGATCTCAAAGGGGGCAACACAGTCACACACCACACCAGTCTTTAAAAGGCCTGTACATTTTTTCACAGGCAGGATCAGAAATGTAGCCAGCTTCACAAAGGACCTGCTGTGGGGATGGGAAAACAGGGTCCTGATCACAGGGAGAAGCCTCATCAGGAGGGTCTTCACGTGCAGGCTGGTCATGCGCTGCCTCGCCCGTTCCAATAACTGGAAGTCGATCGATCGATGGTGCTTTCTTTAATGCTCCACCCATTCTGTTGAGGCCCAACATGAAGGCATATGTGTAAAGATTTGAATAAAAGCTGGCATCACAGAACAATAGCAGAGTAAAGACTGACTGATAACACACCGTATACAAGTGGGTGGAAGATCCTCTTCATCAGAGCTGTCATCTTTATCTCCATCATCTTTTTCATGAAAGGAAGGGGGGCCTTCATCTGTCCAATCAATTCTGTAAAAGGAGGACATATCCAGAAAACAATAAATCCTAGAGAGAGAACACTAAATAGTAATAAATGTCATTATGAAGCACAACTTATGGCCCTTTTCCACCTCATGGTACCAGCTCGACTCGCCTCTACTCACCTTTTTTAGTTTCCATTGGGGAAAAGTTGAACCTGCTCGTATCACCTCCATCGAGGTTCCACACCAGCTGATTTGAGCTGAGGCTAGGCCTGTGCGATATGATTGACAGTAGTCGTTTATATATTTGCTGTTTTAAAAATCCCACACTTTACAGTAATATTTTGTTGAGGGAACGGCGCTTTGCACCGCGATGAAGTTAGTTTGAAGTTCTATGGAACGTCCAACGTAAAACTAATATCCAACTTTCATCACTAAATCCATTTCTGGTAAGTTTTAAGGTGTGACTGTGTAGACTGTGTAACATAATCAACTTTACACTCACAGAGCCCCGAATCCCACAGTCACACAGACCACTGCAGCAAACACAGCAGACGAGTCCAGCAACAACGGCTGATCTAAAACGAAGCAAGTCGAGGTGAGCTGGTAGCAGTGATGGAAAAGCGCCATTACACACTGTTCAAGGGGTACTGAAAACATTGTGCTTCTCATCCATGCTCATGTCCTGTAAGCTGTAGAAATAAAAGCATTAAAATATATAAATTATGAATATACAAAAAACAGAAGACATGTAGTGCAAAGAAGTTATGACAGTTGAACTGTTTCCTTTGTTCAAGGTCAATTTCTGTGGATTCTACAATGACATTCAGACGTTCATCTCTGAAAAGAAGAACCAGAACATGATACATCCCACATATGGAGATACAGCAGCTATACTGTATATATTATATTAATGACTTGCATTTGAACAGGTTTTCCCTCCATGGGAGTCGATGCTGCAGAACCTCTCTCATAGCTGGAGAAACAGCAGCAACATCAAGAGAATAAGTGCTACATGACACAGCTGCACACCCCTGTAATACATTCTGTTATGAAGTATATGAAGTGTGGCTGTGTTAGCAGCTGGCTGACATGAGCTCCAAGGTTTCTGGTTAACGTTACACTTTGATTGGCAGTAATTTTCGGGTCTGTTGGGTCCAAATAACGAAGATAAATTGTAGGATTTGTCGCATGAAAGTAAAACTACAGTCCTGGTAGTAATTACTGAGTTGGTAAGTCTCCCTGTGGCCATGTTCCAGCTGAAGCTACCAAACAACACGTTGCGTTTAGATCGGGCTAAATTACCTGTGCAGCAGAAAACAGGCAACTTCGGCGTCACTCTGAAAACATTTGTCCCTCATCAGAGATTTCCATTTGGGGAAGGCCGCACCGATGTTGATCATTGTTTTCTGCCGTCGTCTGTCCACATTTAGTTTCACTTCTTCCTCTTTTCGCTCCGTCGCTTTTTCTTCTGCTAAATAACACGTACGATCCTC
>NC_060163.1:24751226-24756305 GCF_021292245.1 Micropterus dolomieu | reverse complement strand
ATTTACAGTTATGATACGCTGCGACTGTCAGGACTTACCCATTCGACACTCGTTGCTGTGCCCTTGGAAGTGATGTTGATCTCAAAGGGGGCAACACAGTCACACACCACACCAGTCTTTAAAAGGCCTGTACATTTTTTCACAGGCAGGATCAGAAATGTAGCCAGCTGTCTCAAGCAGTCCTCGTATACTATTGAAGCTCTGGCACCAACGATGTCATCTTCACAAAGAACCTGCTGTGGGGATGGGAAAACAGGGTCCTGATCACAGGGAGAAGCCTCATCAGGAGGGTCTTCACGTGCAGGCTGGTCATGCGCTGCCTCGCCCGTTCCAATAACTGGAAGTCGATCAGTCGATGGTGCTTTCTTTAATGCTCCACCCATTCTGTTGAGGCACAACATGAAGGCATATGTGCAAAGATTTGAATAAAAGCTGGCATCACAGAACAATAGCAGAGTAAAGACTGACTGATAACACACCGTATACAAATGGGTGGAAGATCCTCTTCATCAGAGCTGTCATCTTTATCTCCATCATCTTTTTCATGAAAGGAAGGGGGGCCTTCATCTGTCCAATCAATTCTGTAAAAGGAGGACATATTCAGAAAACATTAACTTATAGAGAGAGAACACTATATAGTAATAAATGTCATTATGAAGCACTACTTACACACTGTTCAAGGGGTTATTGAAAACGCAGAGCTTCTCATCCATGCTGATGTCAAAAATGCTGTAGAAATAAAACCATTAAAATATATGAATTATGAATATACAGTATCTCATAAAAGTGAGTCCACCCCTCGCATTTTTGTAAATATTTGACTATATCTTTTCATGCGACAACACTGAAGAAATGACACTTTGCACACAGATTCGTTCAGCCCCTCCCCTTGCTTGCTCCCTCGTTCTCACACAAACGCATTGACAACATACCCATTTCTAAATAGCCCCTCCTCATGCACAGTCTGAATTAAAACGTGATTGTGTGTTTTTCCGCGCAGAGAATATTACTGAATCAATCCAGAGTTGAATGGTTAACGTTAGTAGAACACTGCGGCACAAATAACGTCAATTTCACCAACCCACCATCAAGCATTCATTCAAGACCTTTATTTGACCTTTATTAGTTTTGATGCAGTCCATGACAACAATGACAACATCGATAAAAAATACAGGGTCAGACATACGGGTAAATAAATACCACTACATTAAAAGTTTAAGTTCAAGTGTGCCTTATGTGCAGACGTTACCTATTCTTTACTAGGGGAGGGAGATGCATCGCGATGCAGACGTGGAAGATTTTGAATTGATTAACAAATGTAAAATAATAGATTATTTAAAATGTTAATTGATAACGTAATTTTGATGGAACACAAAAGGAGGAACTCGCGGAAGTGCACCACCCGGACCGTCTGTGGGGTACACATAACAGAGAGACCAGTGTTCCCCCTGTATTCGGCACACCACCGCTACGGAATTAATAACCACCCTACTAAATTGTCACACAATCATTAATATCAATGCGCCAAAAAAGTAAAGACTGTTAGTGCTAGCTAACGTTTCCCCTGTAAGTTACAGCACGTTCTTTGGCCGTTTATAACATTAGTTAAGTTAGTAGCAAAGTACTGTCATTAGTACAAACTTACCTACTTGTGAAGGGTTGAGAACATCAGGTACAAGCTTAGATTAAACTGGTGCACAGCTCTGTCCTGTACATACTGAACATCCTGATAATTATATTTCAGTTTTCAGGGGAGTCTGAGAACTGGTTGTTCAATGAAGGACCATGGAGATGAGGTTGATTAAGTAAATTAGGGATGCAAACTAGCCATTTTAAACTAATTTGGGGTGGTGATGGTGCGTAGATAAGATGCTTGTCTATGATGTGGGAGAACAGGGTTCAATTCCCACTGTAAGCCATCCACCAATGTGTCCCTGAGCAAGACCCTTAACCCCTTGTTGCTCCAGAGGCGTGCGACCTCTGAGATAAATAGCAATTGTAAGTCGCTTTGGATAAAAGTGTCAGCTAAATGAATAAATGTAATTTGGAAATGTTCATTTTGGATTTTAATGCGCAAATTAAATGCTTGATAATTATCCAGAAATCCTGTATAGGAAACAAAATGACGCATCCAGATGCATCGATAATTGTTTTATAATCGCATCGCAGCCCTCTGAATCGTAATCTAATCGTGAGGTGCCCAGAGATTCCCACCCCTATTCTTTACAGAGTTAAGCAGAGAAATACGAGAGGGTACGAAGTTTATATCCGTTTATTTTAGCTGGTGGTTGACTGAAGCGGGAACCAGAAGGCAGCATCTTAAATTCTGCATGCAGGGGGGTGAAGATTCTGCCTTTTTAAGCACATCTGCTGTACAGTTCAGTTAGTTTAATCTGCTGAATCCCGATGATTTTGCTGCCAACTTTATTTAGCATTGCTAATGTGTTTTCCCATTTTAAACAAAGAGAAGCACACCAGCAAATACATGAGAAAGTAAAGACGGACTCAATAAAAGATTTATAAAACAATGTAATAAGGGTCCACTTGAAACTTCAAAGCTTTCTCAGACAGAAGAGACGTTGCTGATTTTTTTATTCAGCATGTCTGTGAGCAGAGTTATGGTAGTGTCCCGCACCCCCCTGTTGGCTCTGTATGCAAACTGCAGGGGGTCGAGGAGCTGTTCAGTCCTACCCAGCGGTACTTTCTTTATCAGTTTTACAAAGGACTTCATAACTAATGAAGTTAGAAACACAGGTCTGTAGTCATTCAGAATTTGGGAGTGGTTGCGATGGGAATAATTATAGATTGTTTCCATGAGTTTGGGACTCTATGTTGGCACAAAGACAGGTAAAATACGATAAAAAATTAAGCCTAATTGGTCGGCACAATGGATCAGCGTGCGCTGCTAATGTTTTTGGGACCAGGGCTTGTGCAAGACAATGTTTAAAAATGTTCACAACATTGAGTTCAGAAAAAAAAAAAGGAGTACGAAGACCAGAGTTAATCAGAGTGTCCCTTAATGCACCTGTTTCTTTACTAAACTCGTGGACATCGTGAATCTACAATAAAACTTGTTAAAGTCCTGTGCCAGTGCAGAGTCTGCCATAAAACCTTCTAAAAATATATTTTTCCTTGATTTGTCATGAAGTCCAACAATATCCTTGACACTGTCCCAGGCTGAGCCCAAATTATTATTGCTTATTTGTCTTTCTACTGTATCTTTATAACCCACAGTTTACACCTCTTGATGTCCTGTTTGATCTCTTTTTGTATAGAGTTTAGTTCAGTGACGCTGCCCTGTAGTGATGGGTAAATGAAGCTTTTGTGAAGCACTGAACCACCTGAGCCAATTGTTTTCGAAAATGGGTTCATTACTCGAAGCTTCAGTTACAGTGACCTCTCCTGGCGAAGTTCAAGGCTGCAGGCACATTAGACAGGCTAACTGGTGGACAGGAGGCTTTTAATTACATACTCGCACGCCCCTCCATGAGCAGTGCTGGAGGAACTACTTTACTTTTGTAGAAAAGACCATTAGTTATAAAGCATCTTTGCTTTAATCACCCTTGGATTTAAAGTATATTTACTTTGAAAATTGATGCACACACATTAAGACTGAACATCATGTTCAAATAAAGATTGATGAATGCCTGTATTTTGTTATTGAGGAGAGAGTGCTGCGAAAAATGGCATAGGTTGGATGTGTCATGTGATTTTTTTTCGCACCTAAGCAAGCTTTGAAGCAGTAGTCCAGGGGTTTGAAGCGTGTATCGAAGCTTCAGTGTTGCACTGCCGAGACTACTGCCCTTTTTAAAAGCATGTTTTTTCTTATTTAACAGGATTTTAAGATGTTTGCTCATCCAGGGTTTACTGTTGGGGTCAATCTTTACCTCTGTCTGGAATTACAGTATCTTCGCAGTAAGAGATCCAGGAACTGACAACATTTGTGAGCTCATCCAGGTCCCTAGATGATGTAATGAATTATTCCCACATCGTGCAGGCAGCCTTGCAGTTCTTGTACCGCATCCTCAGACCAGAGCTTCACCCTTTTGGTGAGAACATTTCCGTTCTGTAAACATGTGCGATATGCAGGAATAAGATGTACACAATTATGGTCTGCTGTACGTAGTGCAGGGAGCAGTATGGATTTATAGGCCGCTTTAATTGGCCTCTCTTCCCCGAGCCAAACTTCTCCAGGTTAGGGAAGACCAAGTCAGAAGGTGGCCTGGTGTTTGTAGGGTTGTTGAATCCAAGCAGTAAGTCTCTGGTGTACTGGATCTCATTTGTTGGAGGGTCACCGTCCCAGCCTTGGACCAGGTAGGACGCCAACAACACAGGTTCCAGCCACTCCATGCCAGTAATAAGTAACATGATTTCTGTGGCTTGTGGCGACCAGTCCACCAAATGCGACACAATGTCTAAAAGATAAGCTGCAGGTCTGCTTAAAAATCACAACTAGAAGATGTAGAATATAAAGGCTACCAAACCAAAACAGAAAAACAAACAAATGTCACACTACTGCTCCTGCTGCCAGTGCTACCATGGAATATTTAGTAGTGAGGAAATTTCACAAACTGACTTATTGCACAGGTGGCAACCTATCGCAGTACAACGCTTGAGCTCCTGAGACTGACCTATCTATCACAAATGTTTGTAGTGGAAGTTCAGAGGGGTGTCCTAAAACGTTTGGTAATATAGTGTATTTTAACACTTGAATACTGCTGGGTTAGCTTGTCAAGCTAGCTAGTCACCACCCCACACTTCATTTTGTGGGAAATACTGGTTACCTTTGTTTAAGGTCCATTTCTGTGGATTCTACAATGACATTCAGACGCTCATCTCTGAAAAGAAGAACCAGAACATGATACATCCCACATATGGAGATACAGCAGCTATACTGTATATATTATATTAATGACTTGCCTGTTCATCCTTCCAGAAGCACAGATGCTAGACACTGCTGCAGCTGTGAGTTGAACAGGTGTTTCCTTCATGGGAGTCGATGCTGCAGAACCTCTCTCATAGCTGGAGAAACAGCAGCAACATCAAGAGAATAAGTGCTACATGACACAGCTGCACACC
>NC_060163.1:24744152-24751206 GCF_021292245.1 Micropterus dolomieu | reverse complement strand
CAGAGTAAAGACTGACTGATAACACACCGTATACAAATGGGTGGAAGATCCTCTTCATCAGAGCTGTCATCTTTATCTCCATCATCTTTTTCATGAAAAGAAGAAGAGCCTTCATCTGTCCAATCAATTCTGTAAAAGGAGGACGTAAAACAATAAATCCTAGAGAGAGAACACTAAATAGTAATAAATGTCATTATGGAGCACTACTTACACACTGTTCAAGGGGTTATTGAAAACATTGTGCTTGTCCTCCATGCTCATGTCTTGTAAGCTGTAAAAATAAAACCATTAAAATATATTAATTATGAATATATATAAAACACAAGACATGTAGTGCAAAGAAGTTATGACAGTTGAACTGTTTCCTTTGTTCAAGGTTCATTTCTGTGGATTCTACAATGACATTCAGACGCTCATCTCTGAAAAGAAGAACCAGAACATGATACATCCCACATATGGAGATACAGCAGCTATACTGTATATATTATATTAATGACTTGCCTGTTCATCCTTCCAGAAGCACAGATGCTAGACACTGCTGCAGCTGTGAGTTGAACAGGTGTTTCCTTCATGGGAGTCGATGCTGCAGAACCTCTCTCATAGCTGGAGAAACAGCAGCAACATCAAGAGAATAAGTGCTACATGACACAGCTGCACACCCCTGTAATACATTCTGTTATGAAGTATATGAAGTGTGGCTGTGTTAGCAGCTGGCTGACATGAGCTCCAAGGTTTCTGGTTAACGTTACACTTTGATTGGCAGTAATTTTCGGGTCTGTTGGGTCCAAATAACGAAGATAAATTGTAGGATTTGTCGCATGAAAGTAAAACTACAGTCCTGGTAGTAATTACTGAGTTGGTAAGTCTCCCTGTGGCCATGTTCCAGCTGAAGCTACCAAACAACACGTTGCGTTTAGATCGGGCTAAATTACCTGTGCAGCAGAAAACAGGCAACTTCGGCGTCACTCTGAAAACATTTGTCCCTCATCAGAGATTTCCATTTGGGGAAGGCCGCACCGATGTTGATCATTGTTTTCTGCCGTCGTCTGTCCACATTTAGTTTCACTTCTTCCTCTTTTCGCTCCGTCGCTTTTTCTTCTGCTAAATAACACGTACGATCCTCCATTTGTCAAAATGTTGGCTTCTCGGTTAGCCAGCAAACACTTCAAACTCATCTCATCTTCTTTCTTCTCCTCCGTCTGTTTTCTACCATCTGCACATGGATGCAGGGTCTGCAGGAGAGGAAGGTTCCGGTTTCCGCCTGTAGTCCGGGGAGTATTGACCAATCACGTTGCAGCGGGCTTTGGTTGCATGCAGGTAAACAGTCCGTGTGGAGCGCAAAAGAGGCGGAACGCATCGGACGAAATGTAAATCTGAACCTATCGGTTATCATCTGACGACCATTTAGCTTAACAAATGTATCTGCATTTAAAGGCGGATTTCTGTTTATAGAGTTTAGCCGAAATGTCATCTGGATGTCTCCGAAGTTGCTAGTCGGACTGTAAACAATGACCGGTGCGCGAACCTCTGATTGGCTCAGCCTGGATAACCCTGTATTCTAGAGTTAGGGTAAATAAATAAATGTAGGTAGTAATTAAATTATACAAGGAGACATAAATGTATATATCTATTTTAATAGCTTCTTTACTTTTCACCTTTGTAATAATTACCTTATTTATTTATTATCCGTTATAATCTTCAACTTTATTTATTAATTACTTCTTTTTTAAATGTTTTTATTTATGTGTGTGTTTTAATATTTTTGTCTGTTTTATTCTTCTGTTGCATTTTCTACCCTATTTATTTCCCCAATGGTATTTATTTCTGCCTGTCCTTTTTACATTTCTCTATGCATTTCTGCCTCATTTTACAAATGAGGAGGGGCTGTGTCTCAAGGGGTGAACTTCTCCCCCATTGGTGGACCAGTCAGATGGGAGAGCCTACTTTACCTGCACACATCAACAAGCTTGCTCCCCACACAGTCAGATGCCTTCCTTCCCTTTTTGTGTGGACGCTTTGACAGAGTGTTTTCAGTTTGCTGCATGCATGGACACAGAACTGCAATATAGGGAGAAGCACACAGTCTCTCCGGGAACCATCACCTTATCGTGGTGGAGAGGTTTGCGTGCCCCGGTGAGCCTGGAGGGGTTCCAGGTGAGGGGCCAGACTGAGAATGGTTCATAAAGATGCCTGATGAAACAACGAGGAAGAGGAGGAGAGACCCTGCCCGGAGGAAGCCCCGGGCCCTCGTCTGGAGCCAGGCCCAGAGGGACGCCTCGCCGGCGAGGCACAGCCCGAAAAAGCAACGTTGCACACCCCTCTCCATCCTTTGGACTCACCATCCATCAGAAGATCTGCAGGGGTCGGGGGGACTGTAGAGGAACTGAAGAGTTGTGCCAATTACAGGGGTATCCTCCCCGGTAAAGTCTACTCCAGGGTGCTGGAACGGAGGGTTTAGTCGAACCTCAGATCGAAGAGGAGCAATGCGGTTTTCGTCCCGGTCATGGAACAACTGACCAGCTCTTTACTCTCACAAGGACCATGGAGTGGGCTTGGGAGTGCCCATCCAGTCTACATGTGCTTTGTAGATCTGGAGAAGGCGTATGACCGGGTCCCCCGGGAGATACTGTGGGAGGTGCTGAGGGAGTATGGGGTGAGGGGGGGCCCTTCTCAAGGCTATCCAATCCCTGTACATCCAAAGCAAGAGCTGTATCTGAGTACTCGGGAGTAAGTCGGACTCTTTCCAGGTGAGGGTTGGCCTTCACCAGGGCTGCGCTTTGTCACCAATCCTGTTTGTGATATTCATGGACAGGATATCGAGGCGTAGTCGCGGCGAGGAGGGGCTGCGGTTCGGTGGGCTTGGGATCTCGTCACTGCTTTTTGCGTATGATGTGGTCCTGATGGCAGTGGTTGGGATGAGGATTAGCACCTCTAAATCTGTGGCCATGGTTCTCAGCAGGAAACCGGTGGAGTGCCAACTCCAGGAAGGGAATGAGTCCTTACCCCAAGTGAAGGAGTTCAAGTACCTCGGGGTCTTGTTCATGAGGGAAGGGAGATTGGAGCAGGAGATTGGCTGGAGAATCGGAGCAGCGCAGATGGCAAGAAGCAAGCCTCGGGTCATCTAGTCAGAAAGCTAGCACTCCTGTTAACCAGCCTGCACCCGGGTCAGCGAACATCCCCGACAATCACTCTTGTGGGGACCCGCCTGGCCATCTTCCCTAGGCCACAAGAACCGCAATTACCTGTTGCCCCTGTGTACTTGCATCCCCCAGTCTCCAAACAGATGCAGCTAGCTTTAGTTTCCCCTGGGCAACAGCAGACCCCCGCTCTGGAGTTATTGCCAACTCCAGTTTCCCTGGCTCAACCAGCTTTCAGCCCAGCTGTTGACTTCTCCGATCCAGTCGCCAGTGGAGTCCAAGGATCCAGGCATCCAGCTGCCCAGTCGTTGATCGTCAGGCCGGTTTTCCAGTCCCTGGGCCTAGCTGTCCAGTTGTCGGTTCCCAGCCCAGCTGTCGTCAGCCCTGCGGCCTTGTCTCTGGTTCCCTGCTCTGCTGCTTCGCTGCCTTCAGTCCTGCTCAGCCTCCTAAGGGCCTCCTGTCCAGCCTCTGGAGAGGTCTCACCTTTGTCGCCAGCCTCCTGCCCAGCCTTCTCCCGGCCCTTTGCCTGGTCTCCTGCCTGGCATCCTGAGATTTCCAGTCCTTGTCGTTGGCCTCCTGCCCGGCCTCCTGCCCGGCCTCCTGCCCATCCTGAAGTTTCTAATCCTCGTCTGTCTTCTGTCTAGCATCTGGAGGGTTTCTTCCCTCACTCAGTGAACTCAGTTCCCCTGTTCTGCCTTCAGGCTATCCACCTGATTCTCCCTGTCTGGTCCCGTTCCCTTCCACCGATCACCATCCTGTGATTCCCTGCTCTGACCCTTTCCAACCATGGACACAGAGACTCTATTTTGTTTTTCCACCCCTGGACTCTGACCCTCCTTCTGTCTACCTGCCTTTGTTTGGACTTCTGCTTCACCTTGAGTAAGCCTGAGAATTTCTGTTGGAGTTTTAATCATCATGTTCAAAGGTAAAAGCTCCTAAGGAGGGCAAAAAATACGTTATTTTCTGCTGACTGCCAACTAGGGAGCAAGCGATACACTGTTACTTTGAGTTTGTTACTTTTGTGTTGCCAAAATGCAAGATGGTTATTGTGCTATCCAATGCGCTAATTGAGAAGGAGACAAGTTTGGACTGTGTTAGGTGAGGGATTCCCCACAAGGTAAACATAAACATCACTGTAGTCGAGTGCTGACAGGGACCTGGCAGTTTTTAACAGAAGAAATACAGCAGCAGGTACTGTATATGGATTGCAAATGCCCACACGCGACTCTATGGGGAGTCCGGTGTGAGTCCCCATCCGGCTCTGTTCTGTTCTCCAGGTCACAGCACATGTCATGTGACTGAAAACTACGAATTGAACCTGCTCTGGTGTCCTGCATTTGGGCCCACACTCTATATTCCTGCCTCTGCCCTCAGCGAATCTTGACATGCCTTGTTGTCATGGAGGAATAACAGCCCACATTTGTTAACACAGTGACAAGTGCCAAAATTATCTTCTTTATTTCCCCAACAAATGAAATGTTTTAACCTCCTGATAGTGGAAGAAAAAAACATTTCGAATGAGATCATGAGGGCGTTTAAACAATATCCACAAGTTCAGCATCATCCACTGGAAACAGTCTGTTTTGCATCTGATTTTAAGGGAAACTTATGCAAAATGGGATCCACGCCATGCAGGCTGAGCATGCCTAATCAAGCCCCCACCGACCACACCATACAAGACCACCATACAGAGAGCGTGTGAAAGAAAGAAGGCGAGGAAGACATCACTGCATGGTTGGTTCCCCACCTTTTCTCTGTGTGGCGACCAACTTTCACCATGAAAGGCCCAAAACAGTCAATGCCCGTAGACCAGAAAGGGAGTTTAAGCTGTTTAAGACGGGCTGGATGAAGGCCTGCCATTTTGGGAATGATTGGGCTAGCTCTCGATTTCAGTCTTGACACTGGTGCTGATGTTTGCTAATGGCTTGGCGACCACGCAGAATCCAATACCTGCGTCTCATTTCCCTTAGAACACGTTCAAGTCCTGGATGGAGCAGTTTCTCATCATAATGGAGCAGTTTCTCATCATAATGCTTGTTAAGGAGTTTGGTTATGGGATGTCTTGGATCCAATAAAATTAGATGGACATTGTCATGGTCAAGTGTCTCTGCTCTTCGAAGACAACCTCCCACTCTGATGAGACCAAGATCAGGGTCATATTCAGGAGACAGGGAGAGTAGTCTGCTACCTTTACCTTATCAATTTTGAGGGCAGTGAATTCCTCGAGGAAGCAATCTGATTGGACCCTTTGAAAAAGATGCCTTTCTGAGATTATGCAGCATTTGGCTACATTTGAGTTCTGATCTGCACATTTTTGGTTTCTTTTATCAGATCATCCCAGCTGTTGTATTTGTTTGGATCAGGGAGGTCGGTGCCATTTGACGACACACAGCGCCACAGAATATGGATTTCCTGAGTTCCTCAACAGGCTCTAATTCGGCTGGCACACATGGATTTGCAGGCCAGCTGTCAGTGTTCAGCAAAAGGAATGGAGGGCCATTATTCCATCTACGTTGCTGAGAAAGCCCTTGGAGGGTTTTGTCCCGTGTTATGTGATCGGCTGGATTGCTTTTTGAATCAACATATCTGCAGCACTTTGTGTCAGTCAGTCACTTGTTTAGGGTTTGTACCATGTATTCAAAGGAGCAGTCTAACACAACTCTATTGTTGTTGTGTTCAACAATTTGATGTGGGAAATACCATGTTTCCTGTGGTTGATCTACATGCTCACTGGGGATCATCCTTTGAACATAGCCAGATTGCACATGTTTACCAAGTTCCTCTTGGTATGTATCAGACAGTCTGGGATCTTTGGACAGACGTTTTTCTGTAGCGCACAAATAAGAAGACAAGACAGCTTCCTTTGGAGAATGAAGAACAGGAATGTTGGAAGCTCTAAGCAGTGGGGTGCACATTACACCATCTGTCTCTACTCTAATGGTCTTTGAATTGAGTATATCAAGAGCTAGTTTGTCTTGTTTTGACCTTGTAGCTGTCTTTTCATTCACATACGACAAAATGTCAATCTGCCAGAGTTTTGCTACATTCCTAAGCAATTCACTTTTGAAGCAGGTAAGAGGGAAGGCAAGGGTGCACCGGGTTGGGATTAAGCGGGCTGGACCTTGGAGATCCCATCCTAACCTGGTATGTACTGCCAATGGGCCACCATGGGGCCCCATGAGTATCGGCTCTGTTGCTGTGATGAGATGGGCATAGAGCCAATGAGGACAAGAGGGCATGCATGATCAAAGGATACAAGTAAAACCTCTGAGATGGTGATACTGCTCTTGTAGCTGCTTCACGGGTATGTGTGCTCAGACAGTTCAAGGTTCTCTGCAGTGAATGCTAGATTGATAACATACCTTTCAGTTCGTTTGTTAATGGCGGAAATTTCAAAGGATACAGACGCTCCATTCATTTGCACTATATCGTGTCTCACTGTGCGTAGTGAGATGGTTTCAAGGTTGAGTTCTGAGGCCCAAACACTGGACGGCTTCAGGGAGCAGAATAGATCTGAACTGCTCCATCATCAAGGACAGTGGGAGTTGCGATGGTCCTTTCCCCATTATGGAGACATACATTGGTAACTTTCAACATGACCATATGGGAGCGGTTGGGTTTGTCCATGTAAAGGAGTTCTGAGGGAGAAGATATAAACATCACTGTGGCTGATTTGTTTTCATTGACATCATGGATAATGATAAGGTTAAGCTCTTTACAGATGTTACATGGCCTCTTTAATGTGTGCTTGTCCATTTTGTGTATTCTCCCACATTTTCTGCATGTCTCCTTCCCTGTTATCCATTTCATAATGTCATTTTTGAAATTGGGGTTTTGAACCTGTGAGTAGACAGATTGTGGCTGCTGGGATGACGTGGCATGCATTGGTGGTAGACTAGGGGCTTGGAAAGAGACTG
>NC_060163.1:24732282-24744052 GCF_021292245.1 Micropterus dolomieu | reverse complement strand
TTCTGTCTAGCATCTGGAGGGTTTCTTCCCTCACTCAGTGAACTCAGTTCCCCTGTTCTGCCTTCAGGCTATCCACCTGATTCTCCCTGTCTGGTCCCGTTCCCTTCCACCGATCACCATCCTGTGATTCCCTGCTCTGACCCTTTCCAACCATGGACACAGAGACTCTATTTTGTTTTTCCACCCCTGGACTCTGACCCTCCTTCTGTCTACCTGCCTTTGTTTGGACTTCTGCTTCACCTTGAGTAAGCCTGAGAATTTCTGTTGGAGTTTTAATCATCATGTTCAAAGGTAAAAGCTCCTAAGGAGGGCAAAAAATACGTTATTTTCTGCTGACTGCCAACTAGGGAGCAAGCGATACACTGTTACTTTGAGTTTGTTACTTTTGTGTTGCCAAAATGCAAGATGGTTATTGTGCTATCCAATGCGCTAATTGAGAAGGAGACAAGTTTGGACTGTGTTAGGTGAGGGATTCCCCACAAGGTAAACATAAACATCACTGTAGTCGAGTGCTGACAGGGACCTGGCAGTTTTTAACAGAAGAAATACAGCAGCAGGTACTGTATATGGATTGCAAATGCCCACACGCGACTCTATGGGGAGTCCGGTGTGAGTCCCCATCCGGCTCTGTTCTGTTCTCCAGGTCACAGCACATGTCATGTGACTGAAAACTACGAATTGAACCTGCTCTGGTGTCCTGCATTTGGGCCCACACTCTATATTCCTGCCTCTGCCCTCAGCGAATCTTGACATGCCTTGTTGTCATGGAGGAATAACAGCCCACATTTGTTAACACAGTGACAAGTGCCAAAATTATCTTCTTTATTTCCCCAACAAATGAAATGTTTTAACCTCCTGATAGTGGAAGAAAAAAACATTTCGAATGAGATCATGAGGGCGTTTAAACAATATCCACAAGTTCAGCATCATCCACTGGAAACAGTCTGTTTTGCATCTGATTTTAAGGGAAACTTATGCAAAATGGGATCCACGCCATGCAGGCTGAGCATGCCTAATCAAGCCCCCACCGACCACACCATACAAGACCACCATACAGAGAGCGTGTGAAAGAAAGAAGGCGAGGAAGACATCACTGCATGGTTGGTTCCCCACCTTTTCTCTGTGTGGCGACCAACTTTCACCATGAAAGGCCCAAAACAGTCAATGCCCGTAGACCAGAAAGGGAGTTTAAGCTGTTTAAGACGGGCTGGATGAAGGCCTGCCATTTTGGGAATGATTGGGCTAGCTCTCGATTTCAGTCTTGACACTGGTGCTGATGTTTGCTAATGGCTTGGCGACCACGCAGAATCCAATACCTGCGTCTCATTTCCCTTAGAACACGTTCAAGTCCTGGATGGAGCAGTTTCTCATCATAATGGAGCAGTTTCTCATCATAATGCTTGTTAAGGAGTTTGGTTATGGGATGTCTTGGATCCAATAAAATTAGATGGACATTGTCATGGTCAAGTGTCTCTGCTCTTCGAAGACAACCTCCCACTCTGATGAGACCAAGATCAGGGTCATATTCAGGAGACAGGGAGAGTAGTCTGCTACCTTTACCTTATCAATTTTGAGGGCAGTGAATTCCTCGAGGAAGCAATCTGATTGGACCCTTTGAAAAAGATGCCTTTCTGAGATTATGCAGCATTTGGCTACATTTGAGTTCTGATCTGCACATTTTTGGTTTCTTTTATCAGATCATCCCAGCTGTTGTATTTGTTTGGATCAGGGAGGTCGGTGCCATTTGACGACACACAGCGCCACAGAATATGGATTTCCTGAGTTCCTCAACAGGCTCTAATTCGGCTGGCACACATGGATTTGCAGGCCAGCTGTCAGTGTTCAGCAAAAGGAATGGAGGGCCATTATTCCATCTACGTTGCTGAGAAAGCCCTTGGAGGGTTTTGTCCCGTGTTATGTGATCGGCTGGATTGCTTTTTGAATCAACATATCTGCAGCACTTTGTGTCAGTCAGTCACTTGTTTAGGGTTTGTACCATGTATTCAAAGGAGCAGTCTAACACAACTCTATTGTTGTTGTGTTCAACAATTTGATGTGGGAAATACCATGTTTCCTGTGGTTGATCTACATGCTCACTGGGGATCATCCTTTGAACATAGCCAGATTGCACATGTTTACCAAGTTCCTCTTGGTATGTATCAGACAGTCTGGGATCTTTGGACAGACGTTTTTCTGTAGCGCACAAATAAGAAGACAAGACAGCTTCCTTTGGAGAATGAAGAACAGGAATGTTGGAAGCTCTAAGCAGTGGGGTGCACATTACACCATCTGTCTCTACTCTAATGGTCTTTGAATTGAGTATATCAAGAGCTAGTTTGTCTTGTTTTGACCTTGTAGCTGTCTTTTCATTCACATACGACAAAATGTCAATCTGCCAGAGTTTTGCTACATTCCTAAGCAATTCACTTTTGAAGCAGGTAAGAGGGAAGGCAAGGGTGCACCGGGTTGGGATTAAGCGGGCTGGACCTTGGAGATCCCATCCTAACCTGGTATGTACTGCCAATGGGCCACCATGGGGCCCCATGAGTATCGGCTCTGTTGCTGTGATGAGATGGGCATAGAGCCAATGAGGACAAGAGGGCATGCATGATCAAAGGATACAAGTAAAACCTCTGAGATGGTGATACTGCTCTTGTAGCTGCTTCACGGGTATGTGTGCTCAGACAGTTCAAGGTTCTCTGCAGTGAATGCTAGATTGATAACATACCTTTCAGTTCGTTTGTTAATGGCGGAAATTTCAAAGGATACAGACGCTCCATTCATTTGCACTATATCGTGTCTCACTGTGCGTAGTGAGATGGTTTCAAGGTTGAGTTCTGAGGCCCAAACACTGGACGGCTTCAGGGAGCAGAATAGATCTGAACTGCTCCATCATCAAGGACAGTGGGAGTTGCGATGGTCCTTTCCCCATTATGGAGACATACATTGGTAACTTTCAACATGACCATATGGGAGCGGTTGGGTTTGTCCATGTAAAGGAGTTCTGAGGGAGAAGATATAAACATCACTGTGGCTGATTTGTTTTCATTGACATCATGGATAATGATAAGGTTAAGCTCTTTACAGATGTTACATGGCCTCTTTAATGTGTGCTTGTCCATTTTGTGTATTCTCCCACATTTTCTGCATGTCTCCTTCCCTGTTATCCATTTCATAATGTCATTTTTGAAATTGGGGTTTTGAACCTGTGAGTAGACAGATTGTGGCTGCTGGGATGACGTGGCATGCATTGGTGGTAGACTAGGGGCTTGGAAAGAGACTGGAGGTGCAGGTATATAATGCACAGAAATGGAACCTGGGCAGATTGTCTATGTTGAGCAGCAGTGGCCTCTTGATCAATAGACCTACATTTTTTGTCAAGTTCATTCTCTTCCTCTCTTTGTCTTCTAACCTCTTCCAGTTCATCCCTACTTTGCTTTTCCTCAAGGATGCTGGCTTGGAGATCACTCAAATTTGAAACATGGCTGCTCCTGGAATGTCTACTAATCTGAGATATTGTAGGGAGAGTAAAGGCTGACTTGGTACAATGAGACCTTTTGCTATAGGAACTACGTAAGTCATGGGATCGTGCTTTCTAATGTGGCATATTAAACCCATAGTACTCTGGGGAGCGCCTATATCTTTTAGGTCTAGCTCCCTAGGTCATGGCTAATTGGCTTTGTGAGGAGTTCAGGAAATGTTGGCAAAGGGATTTGGTTATCTCCGTGAGCGGTAGGAAATGATAGTTTAGGAGACAGGCTAGGCTCTGTTGGATGAGCAGGTGAAGATGAACTAGGTGGCGTTCAAGACAATTGTGGGGTAGGCTTGTACATGATGAACTGAGTTGAATCCTTCACACCTTGGGATCCATCCATATACTCAGAAGGAGCCTGGACTTCAATAGTGGGTTCATCAATAGTCTTTGAATCAGTGTCTGGAGTGTGGTTCAGTATCCGGCTCGAAGGACCATTTGTTAGGGATATAAGGTTCTAACTGGAGCCATTAGTTGTCTCTTCATTCATCTAGAGCATGGTTTCAGTCCTTTCATGTCATATCTTGTCATGATTATTGCCGTGGTTCTAAGTAACAAAGGATATAAGTAAAACTATGTCCAAATTGAGGGCAAAGCACTTGCAGTTTGTAACATCCACACTACTTCACCCTTTGCAAAGTCCATGTTCCTGTTTCTTAATGAATTTTTCTTGAAGTTTCCTGGGGAAATAATGTCTATCTACACATGTTTTCTTAGAACTATCTACTTGATTTAAACTGAAATAAATTACCTTTTTCTCTTACAATTTGTCCAGATTAAGATTTGTGGCAAGAACAAATCTTCACAAACTTCTACCCTTCATTGTCACAGCTCAGAGTTCAGTTGTGAGGAAAGACAATTAAAATATTCACTCAGTGAGCAACTTTTATTAGAATGGATGGCTGCCATCTTGAGTCAGGTAACCAGTTCTCAAGCTCCATTCAGGGCTGAATTCTGGGACCTGCCACAAGTCAGGAAAACTGAAGAGGGCTGTCAAATGAGTGGAGAGATGTCTATAAGAATTAAACATAAAATTCAGCCGCCTTTGACTTCATATTTTAAGAAATTCTACAACTTAGATGAGGAAGAACTTTACTGACACGTTGTTGGTAAAACAGTTTATTTTTATTTTATTTCATGTTTTACATTTATTCAAATAAACAAAAGAGAAAGACAAAAACAAAATATAATGAAACAACAAGACAATGCAAATGGATGATGTTCTTACCAACATGCCTCGGAAACTGTTTCTATGCAGTGTGGACTCTCATGTGTCTCTTCAGATTTCCCTGGACTGTAAATCTCTTCCCACAAACATCACAGCCAAATGGTTTCTCTCCTGTGTGCACTCTTATCTGTGAATCCACATTTTGCTTCACTCTGAAACATTTTATATTAACCGGACAGCTGGAGGATCTTTTTTCTGAATGACACTTCATGTGTCTCTGAAGAGACCTCTTGTAGTGATATTGTTTACCACACTCAAAGCAGCTAAAGGATTCTTTCCCAGCATTACAAAAAAAATTAGGCTCCGCTTGTAGCCTGATAATCAGAGTGTTAATTTTTAATGGCTGAACAAATTAAATGTATGAAGTGATTCAGAGGTCTGAAAGCGGACGGACAACATAGTGCCATAGTATAGAGTTCAATTCTGACCTTTGAGAAAACAATCTCACTACCAGGTCCATTTAATAACAGTTCAGGAGCTTCCTCACCAGATAGAGTTTGCCAATTTGATATGATATTGCAGATAAATTGAAGACATTTTCATCACACAATGCATAATGGAAACCCTGTCTGTAAAATATCAAAACCTGTCCATTAAGCTGCTGCAAACATGAACGCGGATGAAAGTCCCTGTCCTCGCACCATTACACAAACACCTGCCAGCTTGTCGTGTATGACCTGGAGGGCGACGGTGAACTCCTTAATAGACACACTGTGGTACGTACCACGGCTAGACAAAACTTCGCAGAGAGCTGTGACCTTTTTTGATTTTTTTCTCAGGTGATGAGGCGGAAACTTTTGGTAAACCAACAGCTGTTAGGGCAGTGATTCCCAAACCAATCAACAGTATTTGTACTCCTGTAGCTGCCAAAGGGTAACTTTATGTGGAAAAATTGCAATGCAGCTCAACTAATTAGATATATATATATATTTACACTGCTCAAAAAAATACAGGGAACACTAAAATAACACATCAGCCAGGAAGCATAGGAACTGAGAAGTGGTCTGTGGTCACCACCTGCAGAACCACTCCTTTATTGGGGGTGTCTTGCTAATTGCCTATAATTTCCACCTGTTGTCTATTCCATTTGCACAACAGCATGTGAAACTGATTGTCAATCAGTCTTGCTTCCTAAGTGGACAGTTTGATTTCACAGGAGTGTGATTGACTTGGAGTTACATTGTGTTGTTTAAGTGTTCCCTTTATTTCTTTGAGCAGTGTATATATATTTTTTAGGAATTTCATTTAAAGTTTACATATATTTGAAACTAGATAACTACCGGACAAAACAACAAAAATAGATTAACAATGAAAATGTACAAACCTGATCTGTGTAGCAGACATGTTGGTTTGAAAACAGCATCCAGCAGTTTATGTTTGTGATCTTTTTCAAGCCCAAAAATCTCCTCAGCGACTGCGTCGAGTCTCTGTTTTCACCGACAATTTCAGCATTTTTAGTTTACTTAGCTGTAAAAATGGAGTCAACAACAAAAACAGTCAAATCAGTTAAAATCAGTTTTAATAAGTTAAAATCAGTTTTAATCCGTTAAAATCGGTTTGCTCTCTTACAAACAATCACTAACTGATGCTGTTGCTAGGTTACGAGCCTGCCATTTCATTTTCAGTTAGCTTAGTTTAGCTAAGCTAAGTCCAGCAGACAGTGTGGGACAAGTTTATTTTAACACCTGT
Source organism: Micropterus dolomieu (assembly GCF_021292245.1). NCBI lineage: Eukaryota > Metazoa > Chordata > Actinopteri > Centrarchiformes > Centrarchidae > Micropterus > Micropterus dolomieu. The sequence continues at coordinate 24,737,603 of NC_060163.1, read as the reverse complement.
AGGAAATGCACACTATGTTTATGTTCACATGCACACACACTTTGATTCCTGTTGGCATGTTATGTTAATACAGGTGATTTTCCCCCATCAGAGTAGTCATGTTTGCTAAAAAGGGGCTGATGTGATTTGACAGTTTTTATTAGCAGAATTCTACATTTTCTTATCACGAACAAATCCCACAAAAAGACCCAAACCAGCAATGAATGTATCCACTAACAAGTAGCCTAATGCATGTGTATCACGGCCTGATATATCTTCTTCCTCTGTGCCGCAGAGCTCCATTTTAGTCCAAAAATTATTAACAACATTTAAATAAAGTTAATTATTAAAAGACTTTTTGCACTCAAAATCCAAGGTATTCAATATATGTAAAATGTTCAAGCTGTTAAGAATCTCTCAGATCACAGGTAGCTCTCCTATCTGAGGAGGTCGTGATCAAAGATGTGATTGAAACGGAGGGGCCGACTGCAGAGGTGATGGTCTTTCCTGCGGTTTGTCTCTCTGTTGCACTGACCTGTTATCACCACTAAGAGTCAGCAGTTAGTCACTCTTTATCTTACTGGTGTTTTAAAAAGGCTCTGATAACAGAGGATGAGCTCAACATGATGCAAATACACTCTAATCAAAATGTAAACAGGTTGGAGTAGGACGTGTCGTCATGGAATAAGAGCCCACACTTTATTATCACAAGAGCCTAAATTAACATTTATTTCCCCAAGATTTTCCACAACAAATCAATAAATCAAATATTTTAACAAAGAATCTTGAGTGAGCTCATGAGGAAGTTTTAGTTTCCACACCTTCAGCACCATCTACTGGAAACAGTCTGTTTTGATAGGAAACCTATGCAAACAGGGATCCACATAAAGCAGGCTGGTCATCTGTTCCCATTCCCACATGAATCGGTTTATGTTCCAGTCTGAAAAAGGCCTCGTCTCGCAGGCTGGTGGCGGCTCTATGTCCTGCTGCCAGACATTTTGGCAGCGCTGCAAAGCCCGACTCGTGGCTTTGGTAACTCCCTGATGCAGCCGAACCAACCACACCATCCACATCTGGCTTCACGTGTCTGCCTCCACTCCTCGCAGTGTTCTCAGACATGATCAACTCCACTCCAGAGTGTTACTACAGAGAAGAGGAGGAGGACAGACAGGCCCTGCATACCAGATCTGCCCTCCCTAAAGAACGCAACTTCTGCTGTCATCAGCAGTCTGCTAAATGAAACAAACAAATATGAGTTGTGAAAAGCTAAAGTTGTTTAAAACATGGCTACATTATTGGCTGACTAAACTAATGAATAACCCATGATCTCAGTTTGTCTGCTAAAATGATAGAGGTGTAAGCACACAGCTGCCCTATGATTAAACTGTATTTTCCAAGCAAGGCAGCACCACCTTTAGCAGAGTCTTTGTTCCCGTTTCCTGGGGAAAGTCATGTAATGGCATTAAAGGACACGGGGGGAAAAAACAAATATGTTTGGTCAGTTGAGCTGAGTTTATAAGAAGTTGTTGATCTCAAGAGTGAGTTTCCTCAGAAGTATCTGAACTATGGAACTATTCTCCATTTGTAGTGAATGGGAATTGCTTGGAGACAAATTTCACATTTTCGCACATTGAACTAGGTTAACAGTCACCATTTCCTCTATAATTAGTACCAATTTGCCTAATCCTTTCCAGTAATCTTACAAAGAATTTACAGGTACTCTGGGAAATTATGGGACCTGTACATTTCAGTGACAAAAATCAAGAAAGAATCACAAAACACACAGAAATAAAGTCAGTTTACTTTTATACTGATTTAAGAGGGTTATCAGAGTTAGAATATGTACTGATTGGATATTATCCCTGATTTACAGTGTGTCTTTGGTTTCTTTTCTCCTCCCACTAGCAGACCTACAGTTTGTGTCATTGCCGTCAGCACAATACAGACTTGTAATTGAGGATCTGATGCCTTAGTCCAGTTTGAGAGGAGTGGCAATACACTTTGACCCTTCATCATCACAGCGCAGAGAGGAGTCCAGGTCTGGCAGGTAAACAAGCAGATTCCACAAGACGAGTCCTCGGGGAACGTCCCAAAATCCAAACTGAGGGACGAGGACACAGACTTCCTCGTTTGTGTTGTGGGAAAATCCTGAATTTCTACTTCAGTCACCAAACAGATTCACATTAAAAAAAAGGCACTGAAAGTCAAGTAGAGCCCGCACACAGTGTTCATATCACAGTGTGGTAACATGTAAAAAAAAACAAAACAAAGAAAAGTACACTTGTGGGCCTAAAAAAAAAAAATATATATATAAGTTACATGCCTTGAAATACCCTCTCATGTTCAAATGTGTCTCCCAAAGAGCTTTATAGTTACACTCCGTGGGTTTTTGAGAGCTTCCACAGTACAATATACAGAGACAGACTCCGAACATAATCTGAGTAAATGTCAGAACAGACTTTGGCCACTGCCAGCAGTGCACCGTCATTTTAGGGCTGGGAGACAGGATATTTTAAGCAAGTGGCCAACTCAATTGCAGTCTTGTCCCTTGTCAACAAGCTGTGTACCACTAACAAGAACCTCCACTGTAACTCGGGCAGAGACTGATTGTGTGATACGCTCTAGAGTCATCCCAGAAACATGGTTGACAAGCTAAAACTAGTAAGCCAGGCTAAATTTGGGCAAAAAGGTCAAATTTTTAAATATGGATTGAAGTCCAAGAAGGTTTTTGATTCTCTGCAGTCAGAATTGAAATGAACCATGAAAACTTCAGAGTGGTAATTCTATACCCTCAATGTAAAACCCATCCTGTTATCTGTTCAAATAAACACTCGGGGCAATAAAATGTGATAGATGTTCCCTCTAAATGTAAATGCTCTGTACTTGGATAGCGCCTTTCTAGTCTTTGACCACTCAAAGTGCTTTTACACAACATGCTCTTAGAGTATGTAAACTCACTTTCATAAATGTTCTTTCAATCCCTCCCTCTTTGTGTCTCTTAATTATACTCTGAAACATACTAAAAACAAGGGAGAGCAACAAGAATTGAATTACTGGAACAAGCTAACCCCCCCCCCCCACACACACCCCTTCTGCTGTATTAAGGCTTTCAGCAAACGCTCAAGTCAAGAGAATGGGACCGTCTCATGGGAATGATCTCACTTGTTACTCCCACTGCTTTCCATGGAAATAGCTCATGTTTGCTACTGCCAAGTGAAATCTGATATCAGACTGTAGCTAAAGCTCCTCGTTAAATTTGCTTAGTTATACATGCGTTAAATACTGGATTTTATTTTCCCGCGACTGCCTGTGACAGAGGCTTCGCAGCCTATTTTGCCAACAGTGTGTTGACACATGGGCCAAGCTGGAGATGTCGTCAGCATCAGAAATTCTTATCTGACTCGCAATTCAAACTCGGAGGTTGACGTGAACAGATAGGATACAGCAGTGCTTTAAGTTAAATGCTACCCATCTATACTAAATTTAATGGCGACCCATCCAACATTGACCTAAATTTAGCCTGGTTTAAAGTTAAGTGTCTGGACCCATTTTGACCCTCAAATCACCAAAACATGCGTTCTGGGATAATGATTTAAAAAAAAACCCTTATACCGATGAATAAATCAGTCAAATTCATAGCAGCAGTAATTGTAGAAGAAAATATTTCCTTCATAATAAAAAAAACACAACCCCAAAACAAACTCTTCTCAAAGTCTTCTTTGTATTATTCTTAATTCAGAAAGTCCTGAACATTTTAAGACAAGACTGGCAGGGTTGTCCCGTTATCACGTTCCCACGCTGGTAACTCGTGCGCAGACAGTTTCCGGTTGACGTGACTTCACTTGTGCATGTACAGTTGTATGAGACCCGCCTGGTGCAGCCGCTGCCACAGAGTCAGTTCCATACGCATGTCGTGGTTGGCGAAGAAGGCCACTGGGTGGTGCTTGATGTCGAAGTAGTGGTCAGAGTAGCTCTTATAGTCTGGGGTCATGAAGCCGTACGCACTCACCTTCAACAGGAAAACAAAAGCCAGTCAGCGCATGAAACAATCTGTCATCTGACTGCCTAAAAATCTAAACAGATCTCAGCTGTGACAAGCTCTTTGATTTCATGTTTTGACCCGTTACTTTCATCTTATTTTTCCATTCCTGCCAGACCGGTGAAAAAGCAGTTTTTAAAGTCATGACATGCTTTGGCTCTGTGGGAACCTGCCAGTGATTTGATAAATAAATACAGAAAAAGCACTACTTCATGTTTCCTGAAAGCACTTCTACAAAACTGGTTGGAGCGAGTCATTATCGGCACTATGACTACACATAGTCATAGAAATGTGCATTTACAAGGCCAACAGCTTAGTCAAAACATTCTCACGGTATCAGGCAAGTACAGACTTGTCACAGTGAATAAACAGCTGGCTGACAGAAATACGCAGTACTGGTGAATTCCACCTTGCTGCAGGTGTGCAGTGCAGCCAGCAGCATCACAGCTCCCGTTGTCGGCCGGTAAATGTTCCTAAATTTTTTCAGACTTGGAGAACGAAGGAATCTGAAACAAGAAAAAAAAAAAAAAAAAAAAACACACAAATAAGTCTGCTGTGTTTGTGCTTTCAGACTTCAAACTTGAGCCATGCTTTCATTCTGTTCGCCTGCTCTGCAGATAATTCGCTCACCTGTTTCTGAGGTAACGGATGAAATCGGGGTGGTACATCTTGAACTTTTCTATTGACAGGTCCTCTCCAAAGTACTTGGAAGGACTGTGGAGAAAAATACTGTTTACTGTACATGCTAATGTTAGCACAGTGACTATTTTCTCCAGAAGGGTGTGAGAAAAACACCTGTCTTCACTGGCTGCACACATTTCTCTCTGAATGTAATGGAGTAAAAATAGTATAAAATATACACTGTAGCTACGTCAGTACTTTGGTACATGTGCTGAAGTATGTTACTTTCCACCACTGCTCATACATACAGGAGTGAAAATAAGAGTGTAGAAAAAAAAAACAAAAAAAGAGAACATGACAGCCTACTTAAAGGTTCAGTGTGTGATATTTCCAAGGATCTATCGACAGAAATGAAATACAAGATCCATAACCATGTTTTCAGTGGTGTGTAAAGACCTTCCATAAACTGTTTTTATTACCTTAGCATGAGACGTTTCTATCTATATAACCACGGGTCCTCCCTTCCATGAAGGTCACCATGTTTCTACAGTAGCTGAAAACGGACAAACAGCGCGTTTCGTCACTGCATTCTTGTGGAAGTTTTAGCAGTGTAGACGCTCATCACTATGTTGAATACGTACAGTGGAAGTAGTACTAGTTATAATATACAGCGGGGGGGGGG
>NC_060163.1:24731416-24732262 GCF_021292245.1 Micropterus dolomieu | reverse complement strand
TCTGCTGTGTTTGTGCTTTCAGACTTCAAACTTGAGCCATGCTTTCATTCTGTTCGCCTGCTCTGCAGATAATTCGCTCACCTGTTTCTGAGGTAACGGATGAAATCGGGGTGGTACATCTTGAACTTTTCTATTGACAGGTCCTCTCCAAAGTACTTGGAAGGACTGTGGAGAAAAATACTGTTTACTGTACATGCTAATGTTAGCACAGTGACTATTTTCTCCAGAAGGGTTGCAACACCTACATGGAAGTGGTAAAGATTAGACAGTGTGCAATAGGGAGGTTTGAACCCCACACACACACACTGCTCTGTAAGCCCATAGTGTGAGAAAAACACCTGTCTTCACTGGCTGCACACGTTTCTCTCTGAATGTAATGGAGTAAAAATAGTATAAAATATACACTGTAGCTACGTCAGTACTTTGGTACATGTGCTGAAGTATGTTACTTTCCACCACTGCTCATACATACAGGAGTGAAAATAAGAGTGTAGAAAAAAAAAACAAAAAAAGAGAACATGACAGCCTACTTAAAGGTTCAGTGTGTGATATTTCCAAGGATCTATCGACAGAAATGAAATACAAGATCCATAACCATGTTTTCAGTGGTGTGTAAAGACCTTCCATAAACTGTTTTTATTACCTTAGCATGAGACGTTTCTATCTATATAACCACGGGTCCTCCCTTCCATGAAGGTCACCATGTTTCTACAGTAGCTGAAAACGGACAAACAGCGCGTTTCGTCACTGCATTCTTGTGGAAGTTTTAGCAGTGTAGACGCTCATCACTATGTTGAATACGTACAGTGGAAGTAGTACTAGTTATAATATACAGCGGGGGGGGGG
>NC_060163.1:24723684-24731396 GCF_021292245.1 Micropterus dolomieu | reverse complement strand
GGGGGGGGGGGGGGGGGGGGGGGGGGGGGGGTCGGCAAATAAGTTTTGCATCGGAGCAATTTTTTTTTAGCCATTATACGGAGGGTGAGTGTATCAGACAAAATGTTTAAACTGCATGTTATGTTGTTTGGTTAGCTCATCCAGTAAAGTGCAAGACTCTCCTGGAAAGTTGCGCGTTTGATCCCACATCGGGCGAATTTTTCTCCCCCCTCCTTAAATTATGAACTGTTTAATAAAGAGTTAGCTGCAGTGTGTTTGATCCTCATCCAACAACTAACTGAGATTTATTTCAGCACCACTATCAAAGTATTTATTTTTTTGCCGCTATCGTAGCACCATAATCATGCAGCTGGACAGATATTATTGCAGGCTGACAGTTTTGGCGAGGGTCCATAGTCAGAGAATTAATGCATTTCCCTTGTCAATGATGTCAAATGTCTCTGTAAACTTTATAATTGACTGTGGTGCAGAAACAGTGCACACTCTTTGGTTACATTTTCCATGTTAACTACCAGTGGCCATATTATCCAATGTGGCAGACTGTTCAGCCACTGCAGCTAACCTACACTCTTTGAAAAAAAAAAATAAAAAGGGGGGAGGTGGTAAACCGTTTGTAGCAATTCGCAAACTCGCTGCTAGATACCACTAAATCTTTCACACTTAACCTTTAAATGGATGGACGTGTGAGCACACACACAGTGGATGATACAGATTATGTACATGAATATGATTAGAGGAATGAATAGCAAGAACAATGAGCCTGTAAGTGTTGCTTACTCTTTCTTCTGCTCAGACCCCCTCTCTACTCGAGTGTGTGTCACTGCAGCCTTCATCAGCAGGTAATCACGGTCGTGATCTGGCAGAAAGATGTATCGCGTTTCCTGTTGGAGAGCAGCAGAGTGTGATGTGACTTCGATCCTTTTACGTCATGATTTTAGCCTTTTATGGGAGGATATTTTAGTTTTTGCCCTCACCTTTGACTGAGGTGGTCCTCTATACCCGGCACCTGCGTAGCTCCTCATGGAGTTGACCATTGTGTTGGTGGAGAACGTGTAGTGGGTGGTACGAGACCCCACGTCCTTCTCAAAGCCCTTAATGACTGCGCCATTGGTCCTGAAGATCACAGGAGCCCACAAACATAACGACAACACACTTTGACAGAAGGATCCCTCGTTATTGACTTCGTTTTAGTGCCAAAACTGCTGCACTTTAGGATGTAGGGGCATTAACCTTTTAATTATTATAAGTGTTATGATTTTAAAGTGTGTGTGTGTGTGGGTGTGTGTGTGGGGGGGGGGGGGGGGGGGGGGGGGGGGGGATAATGACTTGGGTGCTTTAAATAACAAAATCATTGATGCATTTTATTCACTTTAAGTGCACATATGATAGAATAGTTATTTTCAGGAGGTTCATTTGTCGTTTTAAAAATAGTTAAACAACTTTAAAACAAATCTCCTTAGAGCCTGAAAGAGGCTTGGGTGGGGCCTCGACAGACCTTTGCAAACATGTGGCTTTCGAAACATGTTTTGCTATTGAGCCCGAGTCTGTATCTACCTGAACACATAGTGATGACCGTCGATCTCCTCCCCTTTCTTTGAATTATTCAGGATCCCACCGTTCCCCACCACAGCACAGCGGATGCACTCTGATTTACTGCTGCGATCCTTCCAGTCGTCGAACATCTGCCAGTTAGCAGACGAATTGAGGACAGACAGAGTTTCCACCAATGCTGTTGACACAGTACAGAATTAATCTAGATGGAAATTGCAGAACAGTCTTAAGTTGTTTTTTTTTTACAAAAATCCTTAAATCACAAATAAGATTTGGTTGCTGAACCACTGATTTGTTTGTCTATGTAATTGCATCCGCCCACAGATTCCGTTCAGTCTGAATGAAAACCGCTGTGGCTACATGTGTGGGCACAGAGAGGAAAGCTACCATTGTCTAAATGTGATAAGCATCTTAACTGTGATGGGGCCTGCATGTCCTCAAATTATCCAAAATCCTTAACTTCTGTGTGGATATGGGGAATGCAAATTTTAGATAACTAATCAAAGAGTACACAATCTGCTTTAGACAAACTTTGGTGTCTAAACAACATTTCTAATATGAATGTACTTTGCTGTACAAAAAAAAAAAAAAACAAAGAAAAACACACGTGTAAAATCTCATACAGAAACTCCTGCACTCTACTTGCAGTCCCCCCGTATAAATATGAATTTCTGCAGTTAATGAAAAATCTTTTGAATTACCAAATGGGCAAAGTGCCGTGGGACCCCAGACTCTGAGGTCCAGGCCTGAGCTTCATTTTGGGGTTTTTTGGTTGCAATTTGATGAATTACTGTGTGTAGTGTTATGCACCATTAAATATATAAAACTAACCTGCATTTTTAACTATTGAGTGTCAAAATCAATTTTAAAAACTGAGATCATTCACTTGGTATTATGTTCATAAGATCACAATCATTCACAGACTAAATACAACGAAGCTGCCATGTGTTGCCTGATGACTACTCAAAGTAAACACAGTACACAACGCACAGATTAGGTTTTCTAGACTCACTCTGATTAAAGTACTTGCCAACCACAAGTGTTGGTGAGGGAGAGTGCACTCATTCTGCAAAAATAAATATCATGGCTCTTTTATTAACCAGAGCAACGTGCTGCACTCAGCACCTCAGGCTTTTTGAAAGTGTGTGTGTGTAAATTTGATAACTGAAGTCTCTTGGATGAGGGATGAAACGTCTTCTAGGATCTTCAGCCAAGTCCAGTTGCCCTTGACCTCAACCTTTGTTAGATCGGCTTCATTCAGGTGTCCAAAATAGGTTTGACCATCTCAGACAGACAATCAATATAGGTGAACATGGCATTAAAAATATAAAATAAAGTATAGAACCAACAGAAACTCACTCTCATAGTCGACCCCCCCCCAGCCATGTGCCCCTGGGTACCGGCTCAGGCGCTGGTGCTGTTCAGGAGTGACGTGTTTGGCCCACTGCAGGACTGGGATGTTTTTCAGAAACCTCTCACCAAATTCAGTTTGTGTGACCCGACTTTGGATGCCGTCTGGGCAGTCCTGAGGGAAGCAGATAACAACCTTGTTATCAAACCATATACAGAAAGTCTTATCTCCTCTCTACGACCTCGTACACCATGTCCCACATGATCTTTACAAGCCGAGCATCATCTGTTCAACTTGCAAAAGCCGCCAACATTAACCTCCAGACTCCCACTGGAGGCAATTACCAAGTAATTAGCAAAACACCACCACTAACGACAAGAGGCTTCAGGAGACATTGTGAATTTTACACGGGTTAGAGAATTTTCTTAGGGGGCTTAATTGGTCCAACAGTGAAGGTAAGACAGGTCTAGCTTGGAGACATTAGCTCACCCCACAAGTGTTCACTGACCTCCCAGCTCTAGTTATTTCTCACACGTAACGGTCCTTGTTAGGGAGGCAACGGTTTGATAAAAAGGTAGAGACAGCAGCTCAGGCGTCAGATCTTACAAGGTTGAGTCTCACAAGAACTCACTGGCTCCACAGATTAGAGTACAGCTCATGATAGCAATAGATTACAATAAGACATAGCACTGGAGACTAAACAGCAGATTGTTGTTCTAGGTTAAGGCCAGTGAAGATAACCCAAGAGGGAACTGGCTCACAATATTTCAACCACCACCATGGACATGCGAACACGTGGATGATGGCACCAAGCTTCATGTTAGCAACCTTATCATCTTGTTAATCGTGTTATCTGAGGAATCAACAAGCGATTCGGTCTGTGGCCTCCCTTTTCTTAGGCAACAGCTCAAAGCATAAACTGCAGCGCCACAAAGTTTATAGTCTTTCCTTTGAAAGCTGTATCGTACAGAAGTACAGTGTGTGCATGGTAGGAGATTCACATGAAAGATTGTGCGAGTTGCCTTGTTTAAATTAAACTCTTCTGGAACCCTGTGATCACTCCTAACAGACTTTAAGGCAGATTTTTCCTCATTTTATTGTGTGTTTTCTTATCCTCCCTCTGTTTTTCCTCCCAGAAGACAACTCATGAGAGATTTAGGCTTGATGACACACTCAGAGCCGGTCTGTAGGAGACAGGACTCCGTTTTCCATGAAACATTTACTTGGAGGACAGACCCACCCAGTACAAGTGTGGCAGCCGCCCTATGACAGCGTTGTGAAACACATCACAAGTTTAAAAGAGGGATGTGTTACAACTTTCACTACCTGTTGGTTTGTGTAAACACAGCGTCTTTCCCACCATAATGAATGTTTACTCTTTAAGTGCTCCATTTGGTGCCATAAGAGGCTAAGACAGGTGACATTTAATACTTTTATTGTCAAACCCCACAAAAACAGACCCACGCCAACAATGAATGTAACTTACTAAGTATTGTGTTTGTCAAAGCAAAGCCCAGTGGTCTTGTTAAAAGCAGCAAGCCTCACTCTGCACCGGTTCCTTTTTACCATGGAAAAAAAACCCCACCAAAATGCTCCATTTCCTCCTATTTGAGTAATGTTTATTTAAATATACAGCGACAAAGTTTTTAAAGAAAACACAGCCTTAAAAAAAAAAAGCTGCAGTAGTGACCTGTGGTCTTGGGACTGGGCACCAGAGGGAGGTCAAAGTATTAAGAGAAAAAAAATTAGACAAAAAAAAAAAAAAACACAATATGAACTCACCGTTTGTGGGGGGACGTCTTCACTCATGTAAGTGTCTCCAATGTAGGAAGGCTCTGTTGTCCTGGCTGCCTGAGTGATCCGCTGAGGCTTCGGTGTAGGGCCTTTGGTACTGATCCAGGTTTTATCCAGGCCATCAGAACTGGACTTTGAGACATCCAGGACGTTGTTCTCCACTTTTTGTTTAGAGACTTTGGATGTTTGAGTCTTTAAAGTCTGCGTGGCATGTGTGTGTTCATGCAGAACCTGGTGCTCTATGTGAAAGTGTAAGGCAGAGGGCGGCCGGGTCGCGCTGTCAAGAGGCTCCTCGGAGTCTCTTGAGACGCTGTGGAAGACAGAACAAGATTTGGCAGTGAGCCCGGCAAGTCACTGCTGGAAATAAATCATCTGAACACCCACCCCCCTCTCGTTGAACAATTCAGGAAGCTTTCTTGATAAGGGTTAGATGAGAAGGTTGATACCGTGCTCATATCTGTACATTAAAGTTTGAAGCAGCCAGTTAGCTTAGCATAAAGACTGTAAACGGGGAACTGGCCTGGCCGTCTGAAGGTAGTCCGTCTAGCAGTACCTTTTAAAGCTCAGTAATTAAGATGGTATATCTTGTTTGTTTAACGCCCACAAAAGAGATCGTAATGGCAGAGAATTGTTTCTTGAACATGCATAAACGATTTGATGGACGTTCTTCTATTACTACTAGTGTTTATATCTTAACCTTTCCTTATATAATACACATTAGTCTGTCCATATATGTAGGGTTTAGGTCAGAGCTGAGAGATCGTTTCGTGTTTTCCTCTCCTCAAATGTTCATTCAAGGTCAGGAGAGGATCTGTTCCCCAGAACATAGAAACCCAGACTGTAAATGATTATGCATCCCTTTGCTCAGGGCCAGACTAGAAACTGCTTTAGACAGCAGGTTTCCTTTTAGTACTTCTGTTATTCTCTATTACTAAATTCTTCAAAGAAAACGGCTTGATGCAACTCTGCCGGTGACAGCTTGAGCAAATAACAATTTAGCTACTGTGGCAGGTCAGCGTATGTGTTTTGTTTCTAAGATAACTGTGGGTAATCCCCTGAACACAGGATGCGCTCTGTGAACCAAATACAGGTTTTGTGGGGACAGTTTGAGAAAACTGTTGACAGAATGTGTCCAAAGCAAAAGTTAGAGTCTAAAATGTGAAATTGGGAGGATCTGAAGTTTATGTAGAAAAGTTGATTTATGGCTTATTTTCACACTGCATAACTTGGAAAGCACAGTCATAAAGAAAAGGGTGGAGGCTGCATTTTTCTTGAGCTACCAAAGGCTTAAAGGCACAGAATATATAATATATATTCGAGTCAATCAGCTTCTTACTAGAAGCGATGGAGTGAATTCTCTCTGGTTTTGGGTGCAGGGTTCTTAATAGAAAGGGGGAAATAAGTGATTTTTTTTATTTCTATCAAAATTTACCAACATACATTACTGGTCAACACCCATTTTTAGAGCCCAAGTGAGGTCCCTATTGAAACTGAAAGGATAATCATTCCCCCCCCCCTTCTCCTTTCTTCTGCAAAGTAACCGCAAGATGTTCGAAAACTCAAAAACTTCAGGAGTGGCGAAAAATTTTGTATTTTATGGATTTCGCAAATGGCCGTGGCAAAATGGCTCGCTAGCGCCCTCTACAGAGCAGCCCCCGGACTAAGTTTCACCTACGTGTATGCGTAAGCCATTGCCTAAAACCAACAGGAAGTCGGCCATTTTGGATTTAATGGTCATTTTTGGAGATTTACACACTTTGTACTTTAACAAACTCCCCCTAGGCAATTAGTCCAAGCGACTTCAAACTTTCAATGTGCAGTCTAAACCCATTGACAATAAAAAGTTGTAGAAACCGTTATTACCAGTCGACTGGTTTACCTGTGGTGTGCTGTCAAAACAACAAAACCACACACAACCCGATGAGTCGCCATGAAACAGGAAGTTGTTTTAACTTCAGTGTACATGCTCATAGACACAGAAAGTGAAGATTAACACATTTGTGCAGCATCTGCAGCCCATGGCAAATTCACAACCACACTGGCAGAGCGCCAGAATCTGCCACGCAGCCGCCTCACAGCTCAATGTGCTACAAGTGCGAGGGCCCCAACCATCGCTGCTTGCAGCTTTAATTCTAGTTTTTAAATTGAAATATAAAAGTAGTTCAAGTCCAGTGAAAGACCTTTTAAAAAAAAAACCCGTGAAAGTAATAATTTAAGCCACCAAAACAGACAGTTCTCAGCTATAAAATGAAGGAGTTTTGTTCATTATTTCAGTGTGGGATCAATTGGTTCGTCTTTTGTCAATTGCCTTTTAGTTGCAACATTGTACAAATAAGTCTTCAGAGGATTTATTGATACAAGCGGTTTACACATGACACCTGTTGAAAGTGTTTTTTGAATCAACTTTCAAGGCTTCATTTACTTTGATTGCTGCATAATAACCAAAAAAAAAAAAGTGTAAAGACAAGTTTACATTATTTCTCTAAACTTTAAGAACCCTTTAATTTTTCAGGGATTACTGGGCAGTATTGAGTTAACAACTTTGTTATTCTGCAGCAGTGGAAGTAAGTGAAGCCTGGAAAGTTTGTGCAAAAACAGGTTTCCTAATGTGTAAATACCTTGGAACAGTCTGTTCAATTCAATTTTATTTATATAGCGCCAACCAACAACAGTTCTCTTCATAAAAGAGCAGGTCTAGACCGTACTCTGTTCATACAACCTCAGATGCTCCATTTTTATTAAAACGGCAATTAATGAGGGAAGACAGCAGTTGGATCTCAGCTGATTCTATAGTGAAATGAATCAAACTTTAATTCAGTTAATTTTATCTGAAAATCTGATCTAAACGCTGCTTTGAACTTACTTTTGTATCATTAATGTTTTCACTGGACTTGAATTACTTTTCAATAAAAACTAGAACAATGGGGGTGGTCCAAAACTTTGACCGGCAGGGTATATAAAGCAAAATCTGACTGCAGTTGCAGGGTTGCGCAAAACTCGTTGAAAGTTAATTCTC
>NC_060163.1:24691893-24723584 GCF_021292245.1 Micropterus dolomieu | reverse complement strand
AAAAAAAAAAAAGTGTAAAGACAAGTTTACATTATTTCTCTAAACTTTAAGAACCCTTTAATTTTTCAGGGATTACTGGGCAGTATTGAGTTAACAACTTTGTTATTCTGCAGCAGTGGAAGTAAGTGAAGCCTGGAAAGTTTGTGCAAAAACAGGTTTCCTAATGTGTAAATACCTTGGAACAGTCTGTTCAATTCAATTTTATTTATATAGCGCCAACCAACAACAGTTCTCTTCATAAAAGAGCAGGTCTAGACCGTACTCTGTTCATACAACCTCAGATGCTCCATTTTTATTAAAACGGCAATTAATGAGGGAAGACAGCAGTTGGATCTCAGCTGATTCTATAGTGAAATGAATCAAACTTTAATTCAGTTAATTTTATCTGAAAATCTGATCTAAACGCTGCTTTGAACTTACTTTTGTATCATTAATGTTTTCACTGGACTTGAATTACTTTTCAATAAAAACTAGAACAATGGGGGTGGTCCAAAACTTTGACCGGCAGGGTATATAAAGCAAAATCTGACTGCAGTTGCAGGGTTGCGCAAAACTCGTTGAAAGTTAATTCTCGACTATGGCTGCAACTAACAATTTTCTCATCATCAATAAAAGAGATTAAAAGATGTCAGGAAACCGTGAGAAATCGCAATCTCCCACAGCCCAACGTGTTGCCTTCAGAATTTCATGTTTTGTCCGACCAACAGCCCAAAAGAAACCAACTTATAGATTAGACAAGAAGCAAATCCTCACATAGGACCTGAAGAGAGCAAATAAACTGTTGGCCATTAATCGAAGAATTGTTTCAGTAGTTTCACTCTCACAAGAGACCACCAAAATGCATGTACTCCTCAACTATGAATATTGTGCATTTAGTCAAATATTTAACTTTATATTAAAGTAGTAACTAACCCTAGTGTACACGACAGAAAACAAAATTGCAGTCTCAGGTAACCCCGGCCCTCGCCCTAACTCTTATTAGCTCTTCATTAGCAGCCCGACGCACCAGATGCTGCTGAGGTCACTCTCTCAGCAGAGAGTAAACCTCGTAAAGGCCCGTAACAAGACAAATGTAATAAAGCAGCTGAATTAAAGCTCAACTGGAACTTGTTAATGTTGAACAAAGATCAATAGGTTCAACTGCAGAGAGGCAGGAAGTCTGTTTGCATTTCATGTTGCCATGAAAGAATTTGTAGAAACAGGAACTAAAATTAAACTGCATGTCCCCAACCATGTGCACATGCTGCTCCCCTCGTCTCATTAACTTTTGTTCCCTCACCTCTTAAAAAATAAAAAAAATAAAACCCAAAAAAAATAAAAAAACCCACAAACCTAAACATATTTCCTTTATGAATATTTTTTGCATGCGTTTTGTTTTGAGGGTAAGAGAAAGATGTGATTCTCTTACGTAAATAAAAGGATTAAAAGGTTTATTTCCTCCTATTATCCCCCCCCCCCCCCCCACACACACACACACGTTACATATTACAAGAATCTTTTGTCCCTTGACTAATGATTAGGCTTACGGTCCTGAATATACGGTAGGTTTATTTCAATATTTACACAGTGCTTTGACAATATTCTTTCGCAATAGAGTCCTTTGCATTTAGAAAATGAAATGGATGCCATTTCATTTTCTAAATGCAAAGTACTCCACAGTCCATTAAATTAACACAGGGTCTCATTAAAGGGGAAGAGCAGAGGATATTCACATTTTTTTTTACCCAGCTGTTCAGATTAAGAGAGCAGCTTTTAAAATGAAAGACCTGCGGGCTCCACATGCCAAACGTACCATTTAGTGTCTGAAGCAGACCTTTGAGAAACAGACGTCCTTCCCCCTCTAAGACTTAATGCATCTTATCTGGACCCGATAGCTTTTAAAGCTGGAGCACTGCCCGTTATAACAAAGCGTACGTTTCACACACGCGTGCAAGAGACCACCTCCAGTGAAATAACTCCAGGGGCTTTTCTTCATTAGTGCAGCCGGAGCGCTGTGTGGCTCCTTTGTTAAAACCACAATGATACAGCTAGAGGGGGAATAAGTGCTGGTTACAAAAATATAGAGCCATGGAACTTTTCATACCACTCATGATCTAAGAGTTTAACCCGTTAACCCCGTCCTTTTTACTGCTGAAGCTGACCCCTCAAGTCTGTGCTGAAACTGCTGCCTGGTCTCCTCATCTGTCTGTGACTTAAATGTTCAAACATGAAGCACATTTGATTTTAAATGAAACCGTGACGACGAGGCCCTGTCAGCCTATTTTCTCCATCACTTTCTTACTATGAGCGATGGAGGTCTACATGAACAACAAATATTCTACTAAAGCCAAACAGTTTTGGTCATTTCCATAAGAGTTTTGCGCATTTGTTCCTCTCAGTGGTTTTAAGTGGGCGGGGCTCACTGAATCAAAACCCCATTTAAAAACAGATTAACTGAGTGTTTGTGGATGTTCATAACAAGATGCCATTAAGTTGCAAGTCTATGTTTGAGTCAGTCAGGAGATCTCCGTCTCTTACAAGACCCCAAAGCTTATGGAAGTGCAACGCTTGGTGGAGTACGCTTTTAAATAAAGTCATATTCATTATCTGTTCATTTGCAGTCAGTGCCTTTCTGAAGTCTCAGACATCAGCAGACACTGTGCTGCGGTTTCTGGATTTAGTTTGCTCTTCAGCAGGTGAAAAACATCTTTGATTTAGGTCTTGTGACCAACATGGCCTGTAATGTAAAAATCCCTATCCTGCTGCTTTTCCCTACAAAAAGGGAATACACTTCATATGAAAAATGGCTACAGTTGTGACAGTTTACATAATTAAATGTAAACACCCTCAGATTAAAGCTGCTGATGTGTCAGAGCGCCACACAATGAAACCCATAACTGCTCATACTTTCTGATCATTACCCTGTAAAATGTTAAAATAATCCCCAAATAACAGTGCCGGTTTTGGGCCTTCACTCACTTGCTAGCGCCCGCTGTGTAGTCGTGTTTCAGAGGCGTTAAGGACCAGGACAGTGGCACCTCCAGGTTCACACACAGGATGTAGACACAGAGCAGGGAGATGACGGTCAACACGCCAACCACCAGCCTCCTCTGGAGGGCCATCCCCGTCAAGGTGTGTGCGACCGGCAGACTGAGTGTGTTCGCCCTGCCTGAAGGAACATCAGGAGGCAGAGGAGGCCGGCGAGGATGGTGTCCTGCTCTGGACTGTTTCCGGTCAACCAGGGAAGGCGGGGTGTCAGCGGAGGTGGGGATTTAATTAGCCCACAACAGGAGCTTGGCTCCACTCTGGGCTTCTCTCAGCACAACTACAGCGGGAGGGAGATTGAGAGAGAGAGTTGGAACGAGGGCACGACAGAAGGGGAAACTATATCCTTCAGTGTCAGAGTCCCAAATAATCCCTTTTTAATGAAACCTTTGCTCGCGACCTTGAACACAAAGTGCAGGGTCACAACAGTCATATCCTTTAACATCCTACTTCGATTCCTCACTTTTCTGCTCTCACTGTACAAAAGGAGGAAACAAAAGAAACCTTTTGATCGCTCAAGTCAGCTGCAGCTGATGGGAGAGAAAACCGACACAGGAAGCCAGAAACCTCTTACAGGAAACCTGTTTGCCCCGCTTTTTGCAGTCAAACGTACGTTGAGAGTCTCTAGAAATTTCACCAGAAGTTGAAAACATTAGCATCCACCACGAGCAACTCCCCTCTCCACTTCCCAGCTCTTTGTTAAGTACTGTAATAAAACAGGCGCTGAAATCTGCTCTCTAAACTTCTGAAGTCAGGTCTCAAGATGCTTTCTCAAGTCCAAGCAATCCTCAAGAGATAACACTTGATAACTGGGTGAATTTGGAAGATAACAGCACTGACGACCAGGTGACGATACAATTTCACAGGCTTGGGGGAGTAGGTACTCCTGTGGCTAAATGGGGAATGGAAAGAATGTGTGATGCAGTGATAAACTCAGCTTCCATCTCTCTGATAACAGAAAACCTCTGGGGAATTTGTATTTTTCCTAGACCAAAATAAAAATTTGTAGTTTTAGCAGAAAATGTTTACTTAAAATAAGTGTTGTAAAAAAGGGATTAAACACAACATGGCTGAAGAAAAGAGCAGAATATAAGGAGGAGAAACAAAACACATGCATCAGACTGTGACAAATCATGATTCAACCTCCCCCTTCCTCCTACAGTCAGGACTCTCTGGTGTCTGTCTTTCCGTCTAACAGAAACAAAGCTCTTCAAATATAACACAAAAAGAAGAAATAAAGAAAAGTGAACGTTCTCTCACCAGTAGAAAATCTCCTGTGTTCTGTAGTCTCAGCCTCTCCTTCATGATGGTAGACATATTTCCTCTAAGTTGGGAGCTCTGCTGCTCATATACTGTGGAGCTGCTGCGCTGCCAGGCTCGGCGCTGTCTGGGCGGGACCATTGTGAAATGAGCAACAGCTGCTGGCAATTGGTCAACCCCCTCTAACTCCAGAGCATGAGGGGTGGGGGGAGAGAAAGAAGCCCACTCCAGGCTGCAATAAAGTTAGACATGAGCAGGCAGCTCTAAAGATCTTTGCAATGTGGGAAACCTTTTACCTACACACGTATACGAATGTACATGCACACAGAAACTGTCAGGTGACAAGCAGGAGCATGCAGCATGAACGTCTGCCACACAGCTGACAGCTTTCAAAAATCAGGACAGGATGACAGTTCACTCTCTCCACAAGTCACGAGAGCCATTCACTCCATCCACACAGGCCTCCAGCAGGCAGGCAGTCAGCTGGGCACCGCAAGCCAAGAGAGAGTCAAGAGTCGGTGCGCCTCTCCAGCTTCGGTGTCCTCTGTGAAAAGAAGGGAAATGAGCTGAGAGGGGGAGACACGGTTCAGTACACACCACCGGTCTGGAGGAAGTGAGCTGGGGGGGGGGGAAGTGGGTCAGCTCTGGACATTATTCCTGATGTATAGGCTGAAACATCCGTGAGGTGGTTTTAACTTGTCTCCATAAAAACACAGCTGAGAAGAAAGGAAGGACTGCAATTAGAGAACAACTGTCAAAAAACCCCAAAAATGTAAAATTAGAGAACATTTTTTTAAAAGAAAGTTTAATATTTTGAATTGCACTCTGACACTTTAGAAGTCAGTAAATATTTTCAGCTATTTTGGCTCATGATTTGGATTCCACAGTGGGAGTGGATGTGACTGAAGACACTTCTTCATCTTCGCCTCCAAACCCGTGAGTTACGGTCTGACAGCGAGGGATGATGGGAGGGCGGGGGACAGAAACAAGGAAACAATTGTCTGTTTTTTCCACAGTGAACAGAAATGAGAAACACAGTCTGTCTTCCAAACACTCTTTGCTTTTTATTCTGTTTGCTGATAGATCAGCCGCCACCTTCTTCACAGTTTTCAAACCATCAGCATGAATAGCAATATAAGAAAACAGTGGGTTCAAGAACTACGTGTTAGGGCCCAGAGGTTACCAGACCGTATGAATCGTGGATGTAGTGTCCGTGACGTCACCCATAGGTTTCCATTGGCCCGATCCCAGTCTCCACACTCACAGACTTTAAGGTGCGTTCCTGTTAAATCTGAAAGTGTGTGAGGGCCCTCTCGCAGACCTTTAGACCCCTTTATGGACACTAACTAACTCTGCATCCCTGCAGGCTGAGGGCGGAACCCACAGTTCATAGCATAGTGGCATTATCCAGTGACATTACACCCGGAGGCGTAAAAAACAAACAAAAAGGAAACAAACATGACAGGACTTGAATTTACATGCAAGTGTATGATGATGTTTTGAAACTCAGGCAGCTGCCCCCTTAAGTGCCTTGGCCGTGAAAAAAATAGCCTAAACAACGTAAAATAAATAGTTCCAAACCCACCATTGCACAGTTGTAAATAACATGTTTTGGCGTCATCAAGGCCCTTGCAGCCTCTGGCACCCAAGCGCTTATCAGGTGACGCATGTCAACAAAGTCTGTGAGGGTCCAGGCTTTGGGATGGAGACTGGGATTCGGGCCGTTGGCAGTGCCTGACTCTGGCTCATTAAAATATGGACACAGCGGTGGAGTTGAGGCGGGTTGCTGAACCACCTAGCAGCCAGCCACCAGAGAGGGCACCCACCTGTCAGTCACAGCAGCCACAGCAGCCACATCCTTAAAGCTCGGGTAGGCAATGTCAAAGAACCAGCATGAGAAGGCTAGATTTTGAAACTATAAATCTGAAAAAAATCCCCCCCCCCTGCCTTCAAAGCCACTTCCCCAAAACACTGGGGCTCAGTTCGCGCAGGTATGAGAGAATTTCAACAAATATGGAAATAAATTGCCTACCCCAGCTTTAATTATGCATAACTATAAACCTTGCCACCTGGGTTTTACCTTCATACATGTAGAAATTAACGACAGCTGGAATGGTTTGTACACAAAGTCACAAATAAGAAAAAAAAAACAAACAAAAAAAAACAAACAGAGGGAACATTGTGAGTGTGTATCTGACACCACGAGGGTCATCTCAGGTCAAAGTGGGAGGGTGGCACACAAATACACAAAAGGCAAAGCTCATTGGCACTTGTAGGACGGGCATGCGTGAGGAATGCCAACAGCAGCAGAGCAGCGAGAGGCTGCGAGCAAACTGTGGCGCTTCGAGTCCTTCAGGCCTCCGCAACATGGTCCTCATGACTCAGCGAGTCTCATTTAGTGAGCGTGAGACCCACAGGGACATGTGACACACACCCACAACTTCTGTCTGAAACGCTCCAGTCTCTTATCTTATTTTTGTTCCATAAGGAGGGTTGGAACTGACTTGAATATTTGGCTTAACAGTTAACAAGTTGGACCTTCCCCTCCACTACATCACACTTCATATGAACCCTTTACATTTTGGCTCGGACAACTTCCATGTCAGAAAAACCTGACATACTGTATTTAAACCATCTAAAAATGGCGTCGGTATAACATTCTACCACAGCAGTTATCAGGTCTGCCGTGTAACTGTTTAGTGTTTGTGCAAAAGGAATGAAAAACACTCCATGTGTTGGCTCGCTCAGAGAAAAATGACTTCAAATCCTCGACCTCACTGGGGGCCAGTAACGCTACAAAGGGAGCAAGTGGGAAATAAATAAAGAACAGAGAAACAGAATAAATATTTTTCTGATATGAGGTCTAATTTGGAGGCTGTGGGGGATTTACAGCCACACCAGAATGTGGTCTTTGACATCAGGTTGCACCTAAATAACAGGCTTTACTTCCAGGTTTAGAGTTTCTCTCTGCAGCACAAACTCCTGTTACAGCTCCCCACCCCGCACCAACTCTATGGACCGTTGTTACTGAAATCTTATCCACAAAGACTTTCTGTGTTTGCGATACGACGGGCTTCGATCATCATTATAAAGAGTTAACAAATTAGGAAAGAAGCAGGAACATTTTTTTTTGAGAAAAGTGCTGAGGGTTCCCGGAGAGAATTACAAAACAGAAGCGGAGCATCCGAACACAGATAGTTCACATGTGAGCGTGACTCCAGGTCCCTCTTGAGTCTGATGTGTTTTGTCGCAGTGCGGCCTCTGAATCAGGCCGGGCAAAACCCATATGGCTTTTAACATACCTCTGGTCACATGCCTCGTGCCGCCTCAAACCCTCCTGCCGCCCGTCTCTGTCCCAGCTCTGCTTTCCTAATCCTACAAACATTTTCTATCCGCATTCCTTCTTCCCTACACCCCCCGCCCCCCCAATCCGTTTTTTTTCTTCTTCACATCCAGAAACTTCCAAAGCCGCTCGACAGTCATCTCTCTTTGACGTGCCATCAGATCTGCCACTTTTCTTCACTCCCTTCGCTTCGCTACACATCCCGTCGCTCTTTCTAGCAACATTCTACTCGCACTCTAACTTTAGTCTGTAACCGGTGTTAGTAAATGACCTTCTAACGTCTTTGTTAGATCCTAATTTTGGTTTAAGACACACATAAACTGTTCAGAGCTGGACACGGGGCTGTAGCTGAGGAGAGGTTATAGATCCTGTAATTAGCACTCGCCTCGAGGGCGCACTGGGACAAAACACACGACTCAGCAGATGAACGGCATCAGGAGCACGACTCGGTACAGATAGGAAGTCGTGCTGTAGCTCTGATGCTGACTGGTCCTCCAGACAGAGCAACCCCCCCCCGCCCACCTTCTCTTCTTCCACTTTATTCGAGGGCAGGCCTGGGCGGGTTTCAGGAACATCTGGAACAGTTCTGTGGCAGCTCTGTGGGGAACAAGGAGGCACTCCTGCTCCAGACTGCAGAGGGAGGGAAGAGGTGCGTACAGTCACAAAAAAAACAGCAGCAGGAGAAGGGAAGAAGAATGGGGAGTCCATCCCATGTCTTTTCATCTGGTACCACCTCGTCTATGGCATTCGAGTGAGGGAAGTTCCAACACAACATGCTCCTTCATGCCTGCGGGGGGGCGGGGGGGGGACACCTATACAGTGAGGCCCCGTGCATCTCCCCATTTTGTATTTTTCAGATGAGGTAGGACAAGGTTCACTCACTTATTCAACCCTCTGAAGTTCCACAGGTTCAGTCTTGCTTGCAGGAACGACATCCAAAGGGGGGTAAAAAAAAAAATCAGGTGGTGGTCTGAGCCACACTATACAGCTCAGAGCAGAAGGAAGAGGGGGAAGATGGAGGGCAGAGAGCGGAGGTCCAGATGAAAACAGGCCTTCCTGACAGTCACTTCTCCAGCAGCTGCTTCCTCTGCTGCTCCCACAGGGCCTCCAGATGATCCGCCCTCTTCAGGGCAGCCTATCAGAGGACAGGGGCGATATTTATACATGCTGTCAGTCGTCTCTGCCCAACTTTGTTTTCTTGTTTATCATGCTCTGACAGAAAGACGCTGCCTGCGCTTCGTCAGGCCTCTCACCTCATGCTGCTTCCGGAGCTGACTGACAGTTTCTTCCTTCTTCAAGATGGCCGACTTCACTCTGGCAAATCAGGAAAAAGAGGTCGTTAATTAGGGGCCACTTCTTGACAGAAAAAAAAATAAATAAAAGGTGAGATGATTTGATTTGCTGTTTTCCTATTAGACAATAATAATGGAAGTTCTAACATGAATCAAGCAGGAAGCTTCCGATCAGAGAACTGATGCGAGCACGGACGTCCCTGAAACCTGCATTCTATCAAACGGCCAGCTGGGGGCGACTCTTCTGACTGCAAAAATAAGTCCGGTTCCTTTAGAAACAATGGTAAAATGTTTCTACTTCTCAGCTGATTTATTCCCTCAGTAAACACTTTCCTGATGAGTTTATGGTCTCAGTCGCTAGTTTCAAGTCTTCTTCAACACAGCATGATGTTCATTTAGTAAATTATGGTCCCGTTTAGAGGAACAGAGACCAGGAAGCAGGGGAGGCTTTAGGGCGGGATTAACTATGATTGACAAGTCGTTACCATGGGAACCTCACAAAATTATCAGCCCTGTTAAAAATGACAGCTAACGTGAATTACAGATGCACCTAGCTAAGCAAGCTAGTTTGCTCCACACACGGCCGTTAGCGCCACCGTCTCGTCCAAATATGGTCACGTCCGGTGCCGCTGGTTGCAAAAAAAATCTACATAGCGGCACCCTATTGGCCAAACTCAAGGCTTCAAAACAGCAGTCCACAAACCAACGGGTGACGTCACCATGACTACGTCCACTTGTTATATACAGTCTATGATGCGAATACACTATTTTCTGATTTTTTAAATCAGCGACTGGATTTGCAATCATAAAGAAGCCCTGACCTCAACCCCATCCAACACCTTTGGGATGAACGGGAACGTTGTGTCATTAATGTCAGAAGGTTCTGGATGTTTAACTTCATATTATGCTGTAATGTTTAGGCATCTAAATGCTTTTAGTGTACATGTGATGTGAAAAAATATACTGCTGAATGCTGACATTCTTTAGGATTACTCCAACCCTCCATTCTACTTGTATTTCTCTTCTTTTAGAAAATGAAAGACACCTAGTGGAGGGCTTAAATACAGGAGTGTAATGCATTCACAGACTTTCTGAATTAATGAGATAATTATCTCAGAATGACCAGAGAAGTTTTCGTGGGGGGAAAAAGATTTTGCTCGGTTTTTCTAAATTAACGAGATACATCAACATCCCAAGAGAAGCTCTCATTTAGCTCGATTTGATGGAAGCAAACATGTACAGCCTGTTTAGTTTAATCCAGTTTTATTTTAGTTTGGGAGCTACTCCAGTCTTTAAATAATATAGATGGTATTGTTATTAGTATATTGACCCCGTACTTAATATTATATAGGCCTGAATTTTATAGGTTAGAGGCTGTTTAGCACGAACAGCTGGGGCCAACTTAATGCGACTGAGAGCTTCAGGCAGGATTTTGAGGTTTGGTAATTCAGAAAAACAGAGCATAATTTGTTCCCCATAAAAACTTATGTTGTAATTTTGACATAATTATCTTGTTAAAGCTGGGTTAGGCAATGTTGGAGAATTTGCAAGCGACAGCTAAATGCTTCTGAAAAAAATGACCTCCCCCACCTCACTGCATCAGATTTTATTTTGCACAGAGGCACAGGGCTGCTCACTCTCCCCAGGTTAAGCATGTCATGTCTCTAATTACAATTAAAGTAACATAAAAGTCACATTTTTACATAATCTTTAAAATTAGAGTGTTTTCAAGTTCAGTCTTTAGGGGGTGAAACAAAACTAATTAATAAAGTGTTATTCATCACTCTGTCGCTTCCTCATTACCGTTGGTGGACTTCAGCCAGTTCCTCTTCCTTCTCCCTGGTGACTCTCTCCACCTCCAGCCGTAATCTCGCTCGAACTTCTGACACCTCCACTTTCATCCTGCGGTTCTCCTCCTCCGTCATCACCAGCCGGTCGGCAAACTCCTGCCTTATCACCTCCGCCAGACTGCGGCGCTCATCCACCAGCTTGTCCCTGGTCTGAACAGACAAGTTCAAATGGAAATTTGATATCTGATTTGTATTGTATTCGACTTTTAATCTGATATTAAACTGCTCTCTGGCTCTGAATACACATGCAGTCAAACCCTGGGTCACAGGAGGGGCGGGATGTTGATCAGCCTGCCCAAACAAGCAGCGGAGGGAGGCTTCGGCAGACTACGCTGGATGCGGCGTTTAGTGGGAGACGTAGATAAACAAAAGCAAGACAAGCGATCAAACGCCACAGCGAAATGGAGAGCTGCACCCTGCACGCTGGTTAGTGTTGGGAAAGATGTCGGTCTGGGGAACGTCCTTAAAATCACAACGTAGTCGCTTGGCCCCGCAGGGTCGCTCTATTCTCCGATGATCAGACAGACAGGGAGACAGCGCTACTCGAGTAAACG
Organism: Micropterus dolomieu; assembly: GCF_021292245.1. NCBI lineage: Eukaryota > Metazoa > Chordata > Actinopteri > Centrarchiformes > Centrarchidae > Micropterus > Micropterus dolomieu. The sequence goes on along the minus strand of NC_060163.1, from coordinate 24,712,261 downwards.
GCAGGCGCTCTAGTGAGAGCAACCATGGCAACGGCTTCTGTTCGGTACGCAGCTGTAGCCTATTTAAAGCCTATGTTGATGTCCTATTTAGAAAACAGTAACAGATTCTGGAAACTCACAAACAGCGAGGACAGGGTACCCGCAGGATTCTCAAAGTTAACTTTAAGACTGAAGTGTAATACCAACATTGGATGGTGATGGCGCAATGGATAAGACTATGCCTTGGTGTGAGAGACCCGGGTTTAATCCACCACTGTGTCCCTGAGCAAGACACTTAACCCCTAGTTGCCCCAGAGGCGTGCGACCTCTGACAGCAATTGTAAAAGTCGCTTTGGATCAAAGCGTCAGCTAAATGAATAAATGTAACTTCACCGCCGTTTAATGGAAAATCTTTATTAATTTTAAGCCCGAGAAAATTATTTACATATTTAAATGATTTACATGAATTTAATAAAACATTTTATTATAATACATTCATATTTAAGACACTATATCTTGGGGAGTGTTTGTACTAAAGATAAAATGAATCAAGGACGTCACTTTGTGTTGAAAAGTGGTGGGGACATAAGGGTTCAGATTAGGACTGTGATGATACACTTAGCTCACATGCACAATTCACAATATTGGGTTCAGGAGAACAAGACAAGAAGATATTTTAACACAATTTGATGAAATATTCAATGCTGAAATATACGAAGTTAAGTTTGAGTACTAAACACTTAATTTCCAGCATTCTAGAGACATTTTCTGCACCAATTTATGGTAGAATTATCTTTAAATAAAGTGATTCAGATTTTTTTAGCTTAAATCTTTTTTTGAACAATGCACATTTGTGTCTTTTATCTTTAAATTGCATTGCATGTTTTCTTATTGTGCAAATAAACATATTCATAAACACACACAAACATATTTAACACATGCTTTAAAAAAAGTGATGGAGACATGTCCCCAGGATCCACAGTGTAAATGACACCTACGAAATGAACACAATATTTGTGGTATGAGTTGTTGCAGTTAGTAACACCTTAGCTAGATAAGGTAAAGTAATATAATGTGATTATTCATCCTGGTCTGTTTTTCTAAAGCATCTAAAGGCTGCATGAAATATAGTGTTATATAGTACTGGCTTGAAAGCAGCGGGGATGAGGTGTTGGGCTCCGGTTTGTTTTTCCCTCGTTCCCGTGATGGTGATGTAAGTTTAATGTGCGTTAGTTTGATGTTTCCATTCACATAACGTTAGCCTACAGCAGCGGCGCAACGCCGACACACAGACCCGTCCTCGTCTCATGCACACCTGTCTCTCTGTTGTATCATTCACTGACCGGTAACCTGCAGCGGGTCTTCCAGCTGTTTAATATTTTGGTAATGAAATTTAAGAGATTTAAGGCCTTATTTTTGGAATATGAAATTTAAGACTTTTTTAAAATACTTTTAAGAGCCCGCGGGTTTACCTGGAGGATCAGTTTCTCTTCCAATGCTTTGTGCTGCGTACAAAAAGTTCAAGACAATCCAACTTCACATGGGCGGGCGTGTGAGGCGAGCACATCCCATCACTCTAACAGGGACACTGGCTACTAAACACAGACTGTTTCTGCAGCTCCCTGATAAAAAAAAAAATGTTTCTGCTGATACCTGTTCAGAAAAAAACCCAGACAGATTCATATACTTGTTGCTCAGAAGGTGCCTGTTATGACTGTGGCTCTGGACTCTAACTTGTTTTAACAAGCTAGATATAAAGTAATGCCATACTTTTAAATTAAAAGTGCGCAATACACCACTTTAGAATTCATTATTCAATTTTGTGCATAACAATGTGATTAATCGCGATTAAAAAAATTTTAATCGTTGCCTAGCACTAGAAAGAACATGAGAGTTGAGGGTTTTAAAAATGACTGAGTGACAGGAATCTGCTCCTTACCTGTGTGATGTCCTCAGTCTCCTGTTCTTTCTGTCTGAGCGCAGCTTGTAGTCGAATCAGCTCTCCCTCCGTCTCCATCTGCTGCTTCCTCAACTCTTGTTGTTTCTCCACTGCCGCCCTCTCAGAGCGCTCCAGCTCCCTCAGCTCAGCCTCGTATTTTTCCCTCACACGCTTCAACCTGAGAAGAGAGAAGCGGTGAAACTAAGATTTGAAAAAGTAAAATGGAACAATGTGCACACTTGCGGGAGATGCAGGTCAACAACAAAAACACGTTTGTGTCTGCAACAGTGAGGAGCTCTCCCAAATTAAAAAATATATTTAGGACATGACTGATTTAGATCAAAAGATTATTCATGTGTTCATTTTATTGGGAACCCAAAAGTGATTTGGTGACTAAATCAGTGTATGTGTAAACTGGATGCCACATACTCTTCATATGTCTCACAAACACACACACACACACCTGTTGTCAGCCGCCCTCTCACACTCCTCTTTTTCCTTGCTGGTCTCCTCCTCCAGTGTCCAGATGGCGAGCTCGATCTCTTTATCTCGTTCCCGCCGCAGTTCTTCTTTGAGCTCGCGCTCGCGGCTCAGCAGCCACACTTCCTGTGGACACACAAACACACGTGCCATTGTCTCCGCCTGGGTCACTGAAATGTTTTCCTAACAACCCTTGACTCATTAACTATGTTCTTCCTCATTACATGTGATCTATAATCCCAGTGACATTTAAGTAGCTGTGAATCTGCTACCTGCCTACGTCACTGCATACTATGGAAAAAGAAATTTTTTTGCAGAAAAGCTCAGCTGCTGTTCTTTTTTTTTATGCTGGCAGTTATGTTTCACCTCTTTAATTTGAAACAGCTGCTTTAGGAACACTAGAAATCTCACATTTGCCTGCCAACAAGAATGAGAGTGAGATCCAGAATGAGCACAGTACTTAAAATTTACAGTGTATTCAGTGATTTGTTTCACGTCACTGTGAACAAATGAAGGAACGGGGGAGATCAGATTCATGCCAGCTTGTCAACAAACCTCTTTTTTCTTGTAGTTTTCTTCCCAGGTCTGCTTTTCAATGTCCAGACGTTCTTGTAACGCCTTCATCTCCACCTAGTTACGCAAACAACACTCAGTTATTTTGACCGAGGTGCAGATACGAGACTTCTGTAACGGATTCTGTTGAAGTCTGAACTTAAAGATACTGATGTTATTCTGCACCGTTTGTACTCATCACCTGGTGTCTCCTCTCCTGCTCCTCTCTGGTCTTGTCCAGCTCCTCTCTGAGAGCTCGTCCAGCCAGAGAGCTGTTCTCCTCCAGCTGCCTCCGCAGATCCTCCAGCTCAGCGCGCTGCCTGCAAGACAAACACAAACAAGAGCCCTATAAAAGGAGAACTTCTACAATCCCTGCATACATCATCAGTAAAAACACAGTTGATTCACCCAGAATTCTTTGGGCAGCACTAAAGCTGCAACTGGAAAGTTAATAATGTTAAGCATCGCACAATCAGGACCCGGCAAAAAAAGTATCACATAAGAAAGGTAGAGGTCAAATCCACAGGAGGCAAATTACAAGCAACACCGTTGAGTCCAGCATCAGTAACATGCACACACGTTGTTAACAGAGTGAAATATAGATAACCTAAATCTGCGAAAAGACGAGACGGATCTCAAGGAAAGAGAGAGATTGTTCCAATCGTAAGTAGCTTTATAATGAAAAGCTTTACGTCCAGCAGCTGAGAAGATTCCTGGTGCAGTAAAGACAAGATATTGCATATCCCCAAGTAGATATGTAGAACTACAGGGAACCAAGAGTTCTTTCAGATATGGAGGACAATCGAAATAGGCACATTTGAAAATAAATTGAAACCAGTGGAAGTCTCTTCTTGAGTTAGGTGAAGCCAATTTAGTGATTAATAGAGCTTATTTCAGTCTCATGTGTTTAACAGCTGAGCAGCTGCAATAGCATTTCTTTAGGGTAAAACAATCTTTAAGGGCTACATGTTTTTTATATTCCCTGCAGGACTGTAGGGGATTTTCAAGCACAGACACTTACACATGGGAATGAATCAGGAGCAGCATGGGGAGGATTAAACGAACAGTTGCTCTACTCTGTAACAAATATCTTGTTGTGGAAACTGTATATTGCTGGTGAGGGATTAAGCAAGTGATGGAGCGATTTTGTCTATGAGGATGTGATATGTTAATGCCAGACTATCTTTGCCTCTCCTTCAAAGTTCATTCAAGGCCGGGAGAGTATCTCTGTTCCCCAACACACCTGTGAACAGACTAATATAAAGAGTGTAATAATAAGAAGGCAACCTTCTGGACCATGTTTGAAACACTAACATTCAACAACATGGAGTGAGCTGGATTCAACAGGAGGCCAGAGCGGTGGTCAAAGCCCTAACTAGCCTAATAACTGAAATTTATCTCAAGGTTTCTATGTTTTGGGGAACAGAGATCCTCTCCCGGCCCTGAATGAACATTCAAGGAGAGGAGAGGAACAACAAGAGAGGAAAACATTGTAACAATCTCACAGCTCTGACCTAGACCCTTGTTTTTATCCTTCAGCTTTTCTTTAACACATCTCTAGGCGGCGGCGACAATGTGCATAAATACTGACTGTGACTATGTTAACAAGCAATATTGTTGAAGAAAAATGACGAGTCTAAAACTCTCTCTTTTTGTCAGTATAATGAGGAGACAAAATATTACAGCCCATATTTTCTCCCTCGTTTTTTGTTTTTTTTCTTCCCGAGCTTTGCACACTGGGGTGACGCCTGGAAAACGTTACTGTACGGTGGAGGATACAAACTCTGGTGATGAACACAACACTCTAGAGAGAAAGAGGTGCTTAGATATTTGGTCAAACAGAGTGCCTAACTATATCGGATGGCATGAAATGTGGTTTTAAGATTTCCTAAACAAACAGCATATCGAGGCTAACCACACGGGAATTGACATCAGTTAATGTCTCCTTTGCAATAAAGATGAGAACAAAGCTAACATTCGAATTTTACAAAACATTTTATCTATATGTGAGATGAGTGAAATAAAGACTAAAATGATAAATATCTCTATTTTAGTTAGAGCAGATTGACCAAAATGCTAATCAACACTATACTAATGAGTTAGAAAATGATGGCTAATGACAAAAACTAGACTAAAATACCCAACTAAATAAATAGTATACTAGTAATAGTATACTGGACTAAATATGACAAAGACTAACAAGGACATTTGACAGAGGACTAAGACTAAATTTTTAAAAGGCAGCCAAAATGAACAAAGCCAAACTAGCCTGGAAACTAACCATAACACTGCACTGAGTACCCAGATTTAAATTCTTATTCTGGCGACCAGGTGATGACCGACTACTGGAATATTCTGCTCCACACTAGTTTCTGGGGATGTCTCTTGTACGATTCACAACTCTGGTTTATGACTTCAGACAGGTGACCTTTGACCTCACCTCGCAGCCAGCTGAGCCAGCCTCTCCTTCTCATCAGCCACCTCCTTGTAGAGACGCCTCCTCTGCTGCTGCAGGGACAGCTCCTCCTCCTGAAGCTGCTTCTCATATCTGACGCACACAAACAGAAAGACACACACCTGAATGTGACAACATGTCCACAAACACTGGTAGAGCGCCCAAACATGTAACTAATTAACAAAGCTCCTTTAATCTAATAGACGCGTTAACTCTACCAGTTTGTTCCTACAGTGTTTATTGGTGCATTTCTTGTATGCAGTCCTTAAAATATACAATTGTAAATGAATGTAAACCGAGGAAGAAAATGCATCTTTATGTGCTCATGTAAAGAAGGATGAGTAATGACGATGTGACATGCCTACCTCTGTTTGGCTAGCTCCCTCTCTCTCTGACACTGCTCCTCCTTCTCCTTCTCCAGCTGCTGGCGGAGCTCCTCGCACTGGCGGACGTAGCGCTGGGCCGCTCGGTCGTCCGCCTGCAGCAGCTCCGCCTCGTGGAGCGTCCGCAGCTTCTTCAGCTCCTGTTTGTGCTTACAAATCAGCTTCTGGATCTCGGGCTCTAGACCTGGGGGAGGAGGTGGGGGGACAGAAAACACTTCAGGTTCTGTGGCTAGTCAGGGCCGGCAAAATGATTAAAGCTCACTGGATAAAAAAAAAAAAAAAAAGTGATGATTCAGGGTTGTTTTAAATTATAATTTTGGGTTCAACATTCATGAGTCAAATTACTGTCAGGCAGGATTATTTTATGTCTAAATATTGGTGAAAAGAGATGTAAATATACCAAACCAGTCACTAAGTAAACAAACAATTCTGCGTTCTGGAGCCCTGTGGCTGTACAAACACCTCATCGGCACTGGCTGACAACTGCCTGTGACTTTTCATGGAATCAGCTCATCACAGGCAGGACAGAGTGGAACAACATGGTACGTTTCTGGAAACAGAACAGTACGTCTTTGTTCACACAGCCCTGAACGAGCCAGAAAATGTGAAAACCAACAGCTAGACAGCGTATAACTGATGATTTTACAATGCTTAGTTTATTCATCAATCCAGTGGCCATATAAACAACACTTCCACACAGATAAATACAATGCAGCGTGCATCTTTTGAGTTTGATGGCATGTTAAGCTACAAGCTGCTGGAAGGTCAGAGCATGACAGAGCCAGCATGAACACTGAAAAGAAGCTGAAGTCATGTCAGCTGAAACACCCAAACACATGTTGTAGATCGGTAATCAAAGCCGACATCTTTTTCAACCCTGTGTCCAGTACAGTCAATTAAGTTAAACCGTCACCTCTTCTAAATGTTTAATAAGATTACTTAATTAAGCCAAATATGCAGAAATCATGATATGACCAGAGTCCGTCGAGTTAAGTTGGGCTTAACCTTTACGACACTATTTAAATTGTGTAATCTGAGAGTTGTAACATAATCAGGGGAAGCCACAAGTAGACGACATTATGCCACATTACTGCTGAAGGGTTTTGGTGTATATAAAAGTGTACTTGATAAGGGCAGACAGTAAAAGTTACCCTCAAACACAGTGGGAGAGTTTCACAATGGATTATTTATGCCCTGATCGTAACAGAGCTTTGGTAAAGATGTTTTAATCTCAGATTTCCGCTCCGAACTGAGGCTCTGTTTACACTACCTTTGACAGTGATCTCCTTAATCTTCTTGGTTTTCTCGTCGATCCATTTCTCCCGGCGGATCTTCTCTGTGGCACTCATCAGCTCTTTTAACTTCTTGATTTCCTGTGGAGGGAGGGGGCGGAGGAGGCAATAGGGTTAGCTACGGTGGTGGTTTGGTGTCACATGACCACTGAAGCGGAAGGGTATTTGTCTTATTTAACGCAAGGAAGGTACTCAGGTTCAGGTTCAGTTTTAACACGATCACGACAACAGCGACAAATTCAAGTTGCACCAAATAGGAAATTGTAAAACTCCACATCGGTAATAAGAGGAAGAGGACAGTTCAAACTAATTCTGGGCAAGACAATAAAACATAAAGCAATGTAAGCTTTACATCTAAATCTAGAGATAAATGAGACTGACTCACATGCACACAGACTGTCCGACCGAGGTTGTGAGGTACAGACAAATGAAGGGAAACAGGAATGGTAGAATGAGAGAGATGATCGTGCCAAGGATGATGGGGTTAGAGGGGGAAAAAAAAAAGTTACCTCGCACAAGGGACCCAGAATTTGCCACACCTAAAAGCCAGGAAGAGACAGATGTACAGACAAAGACAGAGAAAGAAAAGTGAAGAAGAAGAAGAAGAAGAAGAAGAAGAAACAGAGAAAAGACAGTTCAACAAAAGCAGCACTGCAAGATGACACAGGATGATCACACAAGGTGCAAAGCAGAAGTAGAGAAGCGGAAGGTTTTTCTAAAAAAAAATTAGATTTACTTGGCACAGTGTTTCCCGCTGAATGACAGAATGAATGCAATCAAATACGATTTTAAATAGTAAATAAAAAATCGACGGTCAGCATTGATACTGTGGCGGCCCGCCACAAATAAATGAATGTATGGGAAACACTGCAACACTGCAAAAACATCTTAATTCATCAAGAATATTTAGGACAACACAGTAAAGTTAAAAAAGATAACTCTCTAACTCTAACCTCTTTCAAGGAAGACAAAGAGAGCAATAAAAGTCACAGATGACTGAGGCACAGTGTCACACCATGCAGGCTACATTAAAAACAATATCTCCTTCCATGAAACTAGAAATCAAAGCAAGGAAAAAGAAAATAAATATATATCTTTCTATATATATATGTATGCTTACATGCACACTGCATACTGTACATACATGCATAAGCTACTTGCATACATACCTGCACATTCCGACCAATTACATCAGTAAAAATATACACATACACCCAGGGGCCACCTCACCAGGCCACCCCCTTCTTAGATGTGGCGTATGTGAGTGTACATATTTACGCTCATAACATGTATAGATGATGAGTCATTTAAACATCTCTCCTGGAAGTTTATTCCAGTCTACTGCTGCCATGTACAAGAAGAAATCTAAATCTACTGCACACACACATCAGAGGGCCCTGCCTTTAGTTAAATATACACGGGAGTCCCCAACTATTCTTAAAATACCATGGCCCGTTCCCTTGCAAGATCTTATGTGTACGTCTCAATTTCAGCTGCCTTATCCTATTTTCTACCATCAACCTTTTAAATTCACGGAATTGGGAAGGGCTGACGTGAGGCATGGGGCAAAGACTAAACACCACCCTGACTAGTTTATTTTGAGGTGTCTGCAGTTTAGTTTTAAGACCCTTGGGGATGCTAACCTACCAAGTAGTACAGGCGTGCAGTGAAAACTGTGGACATGCACATGCCAAGTCTTACATTTTCATGTAAAGACTTTATTATTATTCCGTCTTTTTAGCTTTCAGCTGGTGGGAAATTATCGGCCATCTCACCATTTCATGTTGCTCCTGCATTTGTGCAATCTTCTTGGTGTACTTTTGGTCCACCTGCTTCAGTTCTCCCACCACTCCTTCACAGCGCTCACTCAAAGCCTTCTTATCGTTGATCAGCTGAAGAAAGACGGAACATATTTTAGACCACGCGGGAAGAGACGGAAACAACACGAGAGGAACGCAGCAGGGATCAGATTGTGTATGTTTACCGACCTGATCAATGAATGTGAGGTGTCTCTGGATGGTGGCTTCATATTGTTCCTTCTGGAGCAGGAAGTTTCTGTTCAGCTCCTTCTCGGTCTCCTTCACATGTCTCGCCGTCAGCTCCCTCTGCTGGGCCTGATGGACAGAAGACAAGATAAAGAATATAAAGCATACCTGAGCACTAGGTATTGTCGTCTACAGCAGCTAAGAGGGTCGGCAACTTTCCTCTACATTAAAATGAACTGTAATGTGGATGCAGTTATTCCTACCAGAGCGGTCTGCAGCATGTTGACGGTGCGTTTCTTCTCCTCCAGCTCCAGCTTGATTCTCATCATGGAGCCGGTGACTTCAGCAGCAGTGGCCGACGCCTGATCGACACCAACCAGCTCCTCCTCTGACAAAACAGCCTGAAAACACACAGAAAACATTCATTATTAATCATGAAATCCAACGACACCAGAAGTAATATGATCTGAACATGGACAGATTTGACTCATAAAATACACACTAAAAAGGCAACTAGCGAAACTCAAATGAATATACTAACTGGTTAATATAAAACTAGGTAATAAAAACAGACAATGAAGTGGTGTCCGTAGTGAAATCTGTCTATGATTAAACATGCGAGTCCCATAATGTTTCAGTAGTGGTTCCAGAAGCAAACTTCAGACCCCGACCTCTCTGTGTGACCCTGAAGTGACCGAGCGTGGTCTCTCCTGTTCAGACTTCTCCATTTCATCCAGGAAGCTCATGATGCTCTGCAGCTTGGCCTCAGAGAGCAGGGCGCCCCCATCTGGCAGTGCAGGGTGGTGGCTCAGCTGGCCGTGACGCTCAAGGTTGTCAGTGGTCAGAGAGTTGGAGTCTCCGTCCTTCAGTGAGAGACAGTGGAGATGCAGATTACATGAGTAGGAAACTAATACTCAGGGTGATAAACACGCCATGTTGAATTGTCTCACCTCGTCTATCCAGGCATATTTTTCTTTGTGGTAGCACTTTCGCTCCGACAGCCTCTCTGGCTCCTCCTCTAACAGCTTCAGGGTGTCCAGCAGCTCGTTGAGGGTGGTTTTAGACTGAGCCCTGCTGGACAAAGCTCCCTGCCTCTGGTCCTCCATACTCACCGACCTCTGCAGGATCTCCTGGAGCGTAGAGATAAAAAAAAACAAGCTCATTTTGGGACCAAATATTTATCAGTAACTTGGATCATTAAAGTCCAGTTTTTTGTTATTTACCTGGGAACACTGGGAACCTCTGCAATTGGACAGCGCTGGGGAAACAGCTCTGAAGCTGGAGAGCTCAACCAACTCGGCCGCAACATTCAAATTGGAGTCTGTGGAAACATTTAACCAGTACAGTTATTAAAGGGTTGGTTCTCTCACATTCTGTTTTTTAGCAACCTACACTGGCTATGAAGATGTTTTGGTGTTCAGTAAGGCTCACACTGCACAGTAGGAGTCAGTAGCTTCATGATACAATGCTAGAGAGACTTACAGACCTGTGTTTTTAGCTTTCACGTCTGTGGGTGACATCGGGCTGTTGTTGCTCGGTGAGGCTGGACTTTTGTTGAGCGAAGTAATCTTGGGCGGTTTCTTGCGTCCTGCCACGCCAGTCTGCCTCAGGTTTTCCAGCCCCGCCTCAGCTACATGCTGTGCCTCTGCAACCCGCTGGGGTCTTTTCTGCTCCAGCTCCTGTAAAACACCACCAGAGGGAGACTTATGAGAGCTGTAAACCCAATTCAGTGAGATGTGATAAGGGTTTACAACAAAGCACGTACATCAGATGTGTTCACCTGCGTGGCAGCGAGGCGGGCCAGACGAACCTTCTCTTTACGAATCAATTTCCTGTCGTTTTGCTGATGCTGCTGCTCCAGGCAAGTGTCTTTCACTGCTCTGTCCTCCTGATCCTACAAGGGAGAAACAGAGAGGATTTGTAAATATCAGAAGAAAGAGAGCGATAGAGAATGAATGAAGTGCAGAGCTAAGCTGTGAGGGTACAGAGTTATTTACCTGGGAACACTGAGAGCCTCTGTGATTGGACAAAGCTGGTGAAATGGCTCTGAAGCTCAGCTCACCTAAGTCGGCCACAAAGTTCAAATTGTCTGTGGAAACCCATAAACAATCAATACACTTATTACACAATCCTGTCACATTATCCGTGTTTAAAATACCAGTTCTTTGGCATTCATACGAGTCCTTACGATGATTTAGTGTTCAGTATGGCTGCTGGCCAGAACCAGTGCAACCAGTGTAATTTCAGTGTATAATAGCTATTTTATATGTATGTGTTTATATGCACACCGGAAGTCATTTTCCTACAGCAGTTTTGGGATTCCCAGACTTTTCATTATCCAGAAATAATTAAAAACATCACTTTGCATATTTTAATTACCGTAAAACTTTGATTGATAGCCCGGTCTTTTATTTGCTAAAATCACTGAATTGACCCTGTCTATCTTTGGGACAGGCCTTTAATGCCTCTCACACAAAACTGAAACAGGCTACTATGAAACAGTTTATTTATTTCAAACAGAAAATTACTTGTATGAAAATGATCAAATAATATCAAATACACGTCGTTCATTTGATCTGGCTCCCACAGACGGCTTATGTGCTTTGATTTTTAGGCAGCAACGTAACGAAAACAACAACACGGTGCAGGACAGGGGCGTACGTATAGACAGTGCAGACAGTACAGCTGCACTGGGGCCCGTTGTTACTACCTTATGCCGCAGACAGAGAGCGATGGACTTCACATGACAGGATTCACAACTTGGATTCATTTTTATGAAAAGCTGCTTTGATCCTTTTGATGGGTGGACCCTTACAGATTAAAGGAAGATAAACAATCAATCATCTCTTGTACCAGGCAGGTTACACCAGTAAATCTATATGAATTAGACTTTCGTTTAATGAACTGAACTATTGAATTGTGGAGAATCTAACTGATCTACAGATGACATATTGATCATACGTTAAACATTAATATTTGTATTAAACATCTAAGCAGCTTAGAAGCAGCTAAAGCGGGTGACCATGTGGTGTTTAAAAGGTTTTATACATCCAGAGAACGTCTATAAAAACCAGACCAGGCGTCTAATGGAGACCTGCGTTTATTTGTCAAAATGTGTTCCCACACCAGGCCAGTAAACGGGGTAGGCGGCTGTTTGGGATTCTGCTATTAGTTGAAGTTTTACGGTATTTTCAAGACAGGAAAAAGGAGATCAATTAATATAACCCATCTACTCTTATTGTGCAAATGAATGACGTTTTATCTGAGGTTAAAAGACATACAGACCTGTGTTCTTAGCTTTGATGCCTGTGGGTGACATCGGGTTGTTGTTGCTCGGAGAAGCTGGACTTCGGTTGGTCGGAGAAATCTTGGGCGGTTTCTTGCGTCCTACCACGCCACTCTGCCTCAGGTTTTCTAGCTCCGCCTCAGCTACATGCTGTGCCTCTGCGACCTGCTGGGCTCTCTTCTGCTGCAGTTCCTGAAACACACCACCAAGGGGAGACACAGGACAATGTTTTAAACCATCAAAATGCTGCGAAAGCATCCACGAAGAGGCTTAATTCAAATGTGTGAATCAAGATATAATTTGTGCTACATGCCAAGGGGAGCGGGTCGTAACATATACATAATAGTTTCAAGTGAATGATCTAATAAAGTAGATTTGGTTGCAAGAGTAGTGGCTCTGGCATCTATGCAGTGTGGCTCTACAGATTATAACGCTTGTGCTGGTCTTTTTAATTTGGTCTAAAAGTCTCAGCAGCTATTTGATGCATTGCCACTGGAGAATCGCCACCTGGAGACTAGAATTATTTAAAAGAAAGCCATTGTAAAATGCTGGGAACGTGATGTGTCTTATTAAAGATTCCTCTGAGTTGTATTAAAGCAAGCATAGGATCATTCTTTTTAAACTATGACTCTCGCAAGCCTCCCAACTTCATGCAAGTGCGATACTACAACCGCTGGAGGGAAATCATAGGTAGGAACCTGGATGGCAGCGAGGCGGGCGAGACGAGCTTTCTCTTCACGGATACGTTTTCTGTCTTCGTCCTTTTTCTGATGCTGCTCCAGGCGACTGTCCTCTGTTCTCTCCTCCCACTCCTAAGAGGGAAAGACACAGATAGTGTTCACGCAATAGCAAAGGCAAGAGAAAGATAAAACCAGTTTAGACCGTGGAGAATAAAAGGTAAAGAGTACGGCAGCCCGGGGACAGATGGATACCTTTCTTTTACTGGCAAGGATACGTTTGAGCGCTGCCTGGTTAGTGTGTTGTCTCTTGGCATGGCTTCTGTACCAGCGCTGGATAGTGACTGCTGCCTGGTTCACCTGCTGAATAAACCTTCAGATACACAAAGGAACTGCAATGAGTCACAGAACGATTGACAGAAGAACATTAACACACATAGCAGTAGGAACACTGTGAAACAGCTTAGTGGGTCTGACCTCTCGGCCTCCTCCTCAGTGACCTCCCTCCTCCGAGACAGGACAGGGCTGCCGCGCTGGGCCGACACCGGAGATTTATTGTTAGAGGTGGGGGAAATTGAAGAGAAATTCTTCTGGGACTTTGTCAAGGAGCCATTCTCTAATGACACCTCATCGTTTGCTGTGGCCTTCAGGATGTTGCTGAAAGAAAAATATGATTGGAAATTCTGAGAAACAAGATACTTGAGTTTGACTTAAGATGTGTTTCTGAATGCAAATACCAAAATGTTTAACTGAAGATGGTACAGCATAGGTTTTTCTATTTTCCTGAAATTTCACAAGATTTAATAAAATGCCAAGCACTTAACAATCTCCATAAAATCTCTGATTGTGATCATACTAATGTATAACTATAACTCTAACCATAACCCATGATATCCATTATTTTGGAGACAGACAACAGTCTGGTATCAAATATTGTTTCTTTATGGACACAATCAGCCTTATCCATTGGCTTAGCCCTTTTAAAATCTCCAAACACACGTCAGACGTGCAGTTATGTTAATTTCAGGACATACTTAAAAGACGGCTTCTGGTTGGAGCTCTTAGGCGTGAGTGGTTTCTCAGAGTAGTTGTTGTGTAAGATGGTGGTGACAGAGTTCCCCACAGCTCCCTTGTTGCTCCTGGGAAAACACAAAAAAGACATTCTCCAGGGCGCCGGTTTCATAAAGATAGACTGTGACTATGGCTTAGAAGGAGTAGCTAGTCAGACTTCAGGTAAACATCTAAATCAGACCGTTCCACAAAGCACTGAAGACCCTGACTATCTGAATTCTAAGTAAAATAAGACACTTTTCAAAACAACAACAATAAATGGCGGCTTGAGTAGGCGCATCCAACCACTCAGCGTATTTTACACCAGCGGTAAAAATGTGTTTGTTGAAGCAGTATCATAGTTGCAAGGACATTTTACTTGGAAAAGTTAGCAGAGAGCGTAGTAATAAAAAGAAATGCTTGATTTGGGAAAAAATTGCGACGACAGTAAAAAGCGTTAACTCTACCGTTGAGCTGAGCTTCAAAGAGAATACAGAAAAGATCCGAGAACATGGTACAAGATGCCAAAAAAGAAATATTTAAGAGGAAATATCCTAAAACAGGGGGAGGCAGAGCTCATTACCTCAGCTAATCCATCTGTCAGACTCAGGACAGCTTCCTTGGGCAAATGACCGATGAAGTCCTCATTGTTGTGTCTTTCCAGTAGGTTACTGCTGTCCCTAAAAACTCTTTGAGCCATTGAGCCATTTCCTCTTGTTTTTGGCTGTTTGTAATGCTTGTTACTGGTGGTTACCAAGGTAACATAATCTAAGACGTTAGAAGTTAGCCCAGGGATAAGGTGTCTAATTTCTTTGGTCTAAACTTAGTCAGTCTTTATTTTTGTGTCTAATGTACATTAGAGTAGTCCAAGGGCGTCCCTCTGTGTTGAAAAGTGGTGGGTGGGGACATAAGGGCTCAGTTTAGGGGTTTGACGATACACTTGGCTCACCAAAGGTGATGATGCACAATACTGGGGTCACAAAAACAAAATGACGTAACACTTCAACAGTATTTTGAAGAAATATTCAATGCAATTCAATTTGAGTGGGGGGGTCTGGGGGTCATTCCCCATTCAATTTGGAGCATGAAACACTTAATTTCCTGCATTCTGGAGATATTTTCTGCACTACTTTATGGCACATTTATTTATAGGCTTTAAAGGGAAACCAAAAAATCCAGGTGTCAATTCAAAATATAGAAATAGAATAGAATAATCAGTTGCTTGCTTTTTAGCTTAAGTTACTTTTTTTGGCAATGCACATTTATTTTTTCTATATTTACATTGCTCTGCATGTTTTCCTTTTGTGCAAATAAAACTTTCTCATAGTTTGTTGTCAGAACAGTTTTGACAGATGCTTTCAAAAAGTGATGGTGACAAAATCTGCTATTTAAAAAAGTGGTGGGAACATGTGCCCAGCGTCCCCAGTGTAAATGACAACTATGGAGTAATCTATGAACAAATTTTAGACTAGTCTAACACTACAGACCGGTCTAAAATAGCTTTAGCCCCAGGAGACAGTTCAGACTTAAAAACAAGGCAAAACCTGTGCGTTTGGTGTTTTTGCAAAGTACTGAGAACGCCACTGACCCCTTTTTTTCCACACACCCCTCAAGGCATTAAAGTAACTGATAGCGTACATGCTTTGACACAAATTCTTACCGTATCACAAACTCAGCCCGCACAGATTTGTTTTGGTGACAATTTCCACGGGAGAAAAAGTCTACCTTAGTGTGTGGGTGGAATTCCTGACGGCAGTATCAGCTGCCGTGATCAACAGGTATGAAACACGAGAAGCAGGTTGAAATCCAGAATGCAGCAGTGCACGTAGTCTGATGTTAGGCTTGTCCCGGCTCTATGCGGATGTTGTATGTGTGGATGTGTCAGAGACGCTGCCCACCTGTTGTTGGCAGTGAATGTGGCAGCCAGAGCCACGCCGGGCTCTCTTCTCTTCAGGCTGGTGGGAGAGTCCACACTGCCAGTGCTGCGAGAGCTTGAGTGCGGGGGAAAGACTCTGGGCTGATCGTCCTTAAAGAAGGGAACATACTCTTGTTACACCCTGACCTACTGTGAAGTCTGACACCCTTAAATCTTATATCTTTTTAATCTCTGGTAAGGAGAAACACCACTGGTAAACATTGGTCAACTTCTTTGTTATTAATTCTGATATTGCCTTTTAGCTAGTTAGCGTGGATAATAATATCATGACCAGGACGCACAGTATATTAAATCAAATGTGATGACACACGAACAAATGTCAGTGAGCTTGACGCCAAATACCAGGATGTTCCATGTGGTTCTGTCTGGTGAGGCCTTGCTGAGGCTGGCCAGTTTCTTGCGTCCATCTGAGCTGCTGTCAAACAGGGCCAAGTAGTCCTCACTCTGGTCTTGACTGGAAAAAAGCAACACAAGCCAGCTACAGGTTAGGCCCAGTGTTGCATGCAGAACAATACCGCACTATTCTTTTTGCCATTAACAAAATGGTTACTGGGGGACAACAAAAATCATAAAACTGTTATTTCAAGAGCTGGGAAAATAAAAACACAAACAAACATTTGCATGGATACTAGGGTATAAAGAGTAGGGTGAAAAAACACACACTATTTTTTTGTCTTTTGAAATTTTGGTACACTGACTCTTTAAAAGGCTGGCATGGTAGCTGCGACCCAAAAAATGATTTAAAATCTGTCTTTTTAAGCGGGGGGAAAAGCACATTCTGGGCTTAGCAGTGCACGACACACAATTAAACAACTCGAAACAAAGCTGGAACCCTGAGTCATGCTTTTAGTGGCAGCTTTTATGATTAAATTTTGTAATGACAGCTGCAGAAACGGGACTCATCCCCCCCCCAAGTACTCGAATTCTGTATGTAGCAGCTGAACGCCTGCTAGGGGGAATTCCTTTAATGAGTCCATGTAAATGCGTGCATGTATATGTTGATCCCGGTGCCCTGCCGGTCATCTTTCAGATATAGCCTTACACACCAGCGTCACCATCATGAGGCACAGATGTAAGGTGACCTCCCGTCTGGCCTGGCCTCCACGGGCATCTGTGCTGCAGCCTGCCTGTGCAAGTTTCTGTCTGGGTTAGTATATAAATGAGCGTGTGTCTTCGTGTGTGTGTGTGGGGGGGGTGTCGGGGGTGGAGACAGCTGGCCCAATGAAAAGCAATCTGACAACACTATTCAGGCAGCACATTCCTCGACTTTTTGCTTCACAAGAGAGCGATGCATGGAGAAGAGGAAGCATTAAAGAGGGAGAGGCGTGGAGAGTGACCCAATGGCTGCCCTGAAAGACTCGGAGACGTTCAGGGGGTATTGGGGGTGTTTAGATTGTCTTCAAATTTAAAGCCCCTCTGCTCTGCGTCCTCGGAGGCAGTGAGGGGAGGGGGGGTGGCGGCAGCTGACGGACAATAGAACCAGAGCATGCACGCACACTTCTGCTTTCACTGGCTCCTGGTGGAAGGGGTAACCTGACCTCGAGGTCCCGGCCCTCCCCCTTCTAACCTGGGACAAAGCAAGTCCCTGCACCCCGCGAACCTAGCAACAGCCGCCCAGCCTCCCTCTACTCTTTATCATGCAGGAGCTGGCGCGTCACAAATCCCATTGTCCGAACTGCCGAAGCTTCAGGGCTGCCAGCTGTTGCTCACTGAAGAGAAGCACTCTGGTTTTAAGAGCAAAAGTGCAAACCAGCTGAACTACAGAGATGGTTCCTAGCTGCACTCCAAAACTGTCTGACGCACATTATCTAAAAGGCACACATCCTTTTTTTTTTGTCACTTCCAAACACATGGCCATAATCTTTCAGTGGCATGTGTGTCACTGTAAAGGTCATTTAATGATCTAAGTGAATCTTAAGAGCAAATTTCCCTGAGGCTACATCTGCTGCAGGGTACATACCGTACTGTACAGTTTGTTGTGTCAATGTCAGTGATAAGGGATGAGGGATGAGGAAAACAGGTTTGACTCAGAGAAGTGAGAGGGGATCGCTGGAATACGTCTAGTCCAAAATTGTTGTTGGTGTTATTACACCAGCAGGTTTGCGTGTATGTTTGTGTTTGTACCTTAAACTGATGTTGGCCTGCTGATTAACATGAGTGGTGCTGTTGGACCGCCTAAGGTTCTTGATGGAGCGGGAGCTCCCAGCGCTGGCATCGCTCTGTGGATTTAAAAAGATTTGTTGAAGATTTGTTTGCGAACACTACACATGGGGAATTCTGAAAGAAGCAACCTCGAAGACAGTGCTGATATTTCTCATTCCTGCATCTTGAATAGATTATCTGCCAACTCATAAACAATCAGCAATTCCATTCTGCTGCCAGTACGAAAGCGAACATCAAACAGTGCACGTTACTCACCAGGGTGTTGCGTTTCCCTCTGCTGTCACTAGCCACCGAAACCGACACAGACCGAGAGAAGTATTTCCCAGGAGATGCGCTGCTGGGTCTTTTGGACATAGAGAGCTGAGATCCTGACAAGCTGAGGTCCAGGGCTTCTCCTGAGGCACCTGTCCGGATGGATGAAGGGCTACGTGTTGCATGCATCATCTGAAAACCTGGAATAAAAACGAACTTAGACATAAGACACAACAGGCCACGCATGCACGCATTTGCCTAGCGATTCAGCAGGCGCAACCACAACAACAGAGGAAATAACAACCACGTTCCCATGACTGTTTTGTCACCCTGGGAAACCAACAACAAAACCACTCACTGTTTTTACTACAGTTTGGATAGCCGGAAAATCAGGGAGAACAAACTGAAATCAAAGTACACTGGCAGTACTTAAGTACTGTAAACGTTATGTGTTTTAACAACTAAATGTTTATTAGCTACCATGTTAGTTAATGAATAAAGCCTTGATTAAAGAAATGCAGAGTTGCTGAGGCTTTGACGTTATAGTATAGTATAGTATAGTATAGTTCAAAGCAGCTCTCCTAAAACATATGCTTAAGTTAAAGTTCTGACAACATTTTATGATAATAATAATTTTTATTTATAGAGCAGTTTTCAAAACCATGTTACAAAGTGCTTTCACAAGTGCAAACACAATAAAACACACATAACAAGATACACATTAAACAGTATTTTCCCATTGCTGCAACACTGTGGCAGGTGTAACGTTATGTTAGCTCTCTGTTAGCCAACGGTTTCGTCTCCCCATCACAAAAACAGCGACTGTGAAGCTTCACAGATGTGATAAACATCGGTAACGTTATGTGTGAAACAGCACTGGAGGAAAAAAAACAGCCGATTGTTTGCTAGTAAGCATTTCAATACGTCCCAGTTACAGTTACAGTAGTAAACCAACACCGTCATTACACCGTTAATAACGTTATCTTGTTGACTGGGACACATGATTCCCAACTGATGCAAATCGGGATGTTGAATGATGAAAGTAACGCCATTTCAATACAATCACGTTCATTTATTTGTCAAACCATCGCCTCAGTTACGGCTGTACTCTGATCACTCATAAGTAGGTTTTGAAGAGGAATAAAAACAATTGGTTTTCAGATACTTGTCAAATGAAGCATTTCTAGCTAACAGTTAACGTCAACGTCTTTCAACGTTTCTCCCATCAACTCGCACCCCCCCCCAAAAAAAATGCTGGTTGCTGTACAAGCAAGTTAAATACTCACTTCAAAAGCCGGATGGCACCATCGCTGATAAGCTCTTGTACGCTTTCACGGTTGTGTTTTTAATTCCCAGCAGCGAAAGTAAGTTGCTCCGTTGATTCAGTACAGGGAACCAAATAACGCGTAACATCATCTCTGTGGTAACAGCACAGACAATCTCCGCCCCTCGACGTACGTGATTGGTGTGAAAAGAACATTGTCCCTTTCTTCGCGCATCTGATTGGCTGAGCGAAGCTGTCTGTCTACTGTGCAGCTTCAAGGGGGCGTGGCTCAAACGGACGGTTTGGTTGACTTTGCAAAGAGAGGTGTGTTGGCAAATTCACATTTTCTGAAGTTATTAGAGGAAATTTTGAGGCCTTGATGTGTTTGTTGTACTTGTATATAAATGTGGAGGTTTTTAAGTAATATTCATGGTGATCACTTTTTCTATTTTTCTATAAATTTCATTGTTACTCAACATTTAAATGAATGAAGTATGAACATGATTGCGTTTTTAATCACTTGTGAGGTCACATGTTGTGTTTATTACGATTATTTCCTCTATTTATCTATTGATGTATTGCTGTTAGGAAGTCACATTGAGATTAAAACATGTTTTACAAGTGAGTCAAATAGCAGGACCTAACAAATAACCAGAATAGACAACTACAAATCAC
>NC_060163.1:24643177-24691793 GCF_021292245.1 Micropterus dolomieu | reverse complement strand
GGGGGGGGTGTCGGGGGTGGAGACAGCTGGCCCAATGAAAAGCAATCTGACAACACTATTCAGGCAGCACATTCCTCGACTTTTTGCTTCACAAGAGAGCGATGCATGGAGAAGAGGAAGCATTAAAGAGGGAGAGGCGTGGAGAGTGACCCAATGGCTGCCCTGAAAGACTCGGAGACGTTCAGGGGGTATTGGGGGTGTTTAGATTGTCTTCAAATTTAAAGCCCCTCTGCTCTGCGTCCTCGGAGGCAGTGAGGGGAGGGGGGGTGGCGGCAGCTGACGGACAATAGAACCAGAGCATGCACGCACACTTCTGCTTTCACTGGCTCCTGGTGGAAGGGGTAACCTGACCTCGAGGTCCCGGCCCTCCCCCTTCTAACCTGGGACAAAGCAAGTCCCTGCACCCCGCGAACCTAGCAACAGCCGCCCAGCCTCCCTCTACTCTTTATCATGCAGGAGCTGGCGCGTCACAAATCCCATTGTCCGAACTGCCGAAGCTTCAGGGCTGCCAGCTGTTGCTCACTGAAGAGAAGCACTCTGGTTTTAAGAGCAAAAGTGCAAACCAGCTGAACTACAGAGATGGTTCCTAGCTGCACTCCAAAACTGTCTGACGCACATTATCTAAAAGGCACACATCCTTTTTTTTTTGTCACTTCCAAACACATGGCCATAATCTTTCAGTGGCATGTGTGTCACTGTAAAGGTCATTTAATGATCTAAGTGAATCTTAAGAGCAAATTTCCCTGAGGCTACATCTGCTGCAGGGTACATACCGTACTGTACAGTTTGTTGTGTCAATGTCAGTGATAAGGGATGAGGGATGAGGAAAACAGGTTTGACTCAGAGAAGTGAGAGGGGATCGCTGGAATACGTCTAGTCCAAAATTGTTGTTGGTGTTATTACACCAGCAGGTTTGCGTGTATGTTTGTGTTTGTACCTTAAACTGATGTTGGCCTGCTGATTAACATGAGTGGTGCTGTTGGACCGCCTAAGGTTCTTGATGGAGCGGGAGCTCCCAGCGCTGGCATCGCTCTGTGGATTTAAAAAGATTTGTTGAAGATTTGTTTGCGAACACTACACATGGGGAATTCTGAAAGAAGCAACCTCGAAGACAGTGCTGATATTTCTCATTCCTGCATCTTGAATAGATTATCTGCCAACTCATAAACAATCAGCAATTCCATTCTGCTGCCAGTACGAAAGCGAACATCAAACAGTGCACGTTACTCACCAGGGTGTTGCGTTTCCCTCTGCTGTCACTAGCCACCGAAACCGACACAGACCGAGAGAAGTATTTCCCAGGAGATGCGCTGCTGGGTCTTTTGGACATAGAGAGCTGAGATCCTGACAAGCTGAGGTCCAGGGCTTCTCCTGAGGCACCTGTCCGGATGGATGAAGGGCTACGTGTTGCATGCATCATCTGAAAACCTGGAATAAAAACGAACTTAGACATAAGACACAACAGGCCACGCATGCACGCATTTGCCTAGCGATTCAGCAGGCGCAACCACAACAACAGAGGAAATAACAACCACGTTCCCATGACTGTTTTGTCACCCTGGGAAACCAACAACAAAACCACTCACTGTTTTTACTACAGTTTGGATAGCCGGAAAATCAGGGAGAACAAACTGAAATCAAAGTACACTGGCAGTACTTAAGTACTGTAAACGTTATGTGTTTTAACAACTAAATGTTTATTAGCTACCATGTTAGTTAATGAATAAAGCCTTGATTAAAGAAATGCAGAGTTGCTGAGGCTTTGACGTTATAGTATAGTATAGTATAGTATAGTTCAAAGCAGCTCTCCTAAAACATATGCTTAAGTTAAAGTTCTGACAACATTTTATGATAATAATAATTTTTATTTATAGAGCAGTTTTCAAAACCATGTTACAAAGTGCTTTCACAAGTGCAAACACAATAAAACACACATAACAAGATACACATTAAACAGTATTTTCCCATTGCTGCAACACTGTGGCAGGTGTAACGTTATGTTAGCTCTCTGTTAGCCAACGGTTTCGTCTCCCCATCACAAAAACAGCGACTGTGAAGCTTCACAGATGTGATAAACATCGGTAACGTTATGTGTGAAACAGCACTGGAGGAAAAAAAACAGCCGATTGTTTGCTAGTAAGCATTTCAATACGTCCCAGTTACAGTTACAGTAGTAAACCAACACCGTCATTACACCGTTAATAACGTTATCTTGTTGACTGGGACACATGATTCCCAACTGATGCAAATCGGGATGTTGAATGATGAAAGTAACGCCATTTCAATACAATCACGTTCATTTATTTGTCAAACCATCGCCTCAGTTACGGCTGTACTCTGATCACTCATAAGTAGGTTTTGAAGAGGAATAAAAACAATTGGTTTTCAGATACTTGTCAAATGAAGCATTTCTAGCTAACAGTTAACGTCAACGTCTTTCAACGTTTCTCCCATCAACTCGCACCCCCCCCCAAAAAAAATGCTGGTTGCTGTACAAGCAAGTTAAATACTCACTTCAAAAGCCGGATGGCACCATCGCTGATAAGCTCTTGTACGCTTTCACGGTTGTGTTTTTAATTCCCAGCAGCGAAAGTAAGTTGCTCCGTTGATTCAGTACAGGGAACCAAATAACGCGTAACATCATCTCTGTGGTAACAGCACAGACAATCTCCGCCCCTCGACGTACGTGATTGGTGTGAAAAGAACATTGTCCCTTTCTTCGCGCATCTGATTGGCTGAGCGAAGCTGTCTGTCTACTGTGCAGCTTCAAGGGGGCGTGGCTCAAACGGACGGTTTGGTTGACTTTGCAAAGAGAGGTGTGTTGGCAAATTCACATTTTCTGAAGTTATTAGAGGAAATTTTGAGGCCTTGATGTGTTTGTTGTACTTGTATATAAATGTGGAGGTTTTTAAGTAATATTCATGGTGATCACTTTTTCTATTTTTCTATAAATTTCATTGTTACTCAACATTTAAATGAATGAAGTATGAACATGATTGCGTTTTTAATCACTTGTGAGGTCACATGTTGTGTTTATTACGATTATTTCCTCTATTTATCTATTGATGTATTGCTGTTAGGAAGTCACATTGAGATTAAAACATGTTTTACAAGTGAGTCAAATAGCAGGACCTAACAAATAACCAGAATAGACAACTACAAATCACCAACAACACTGGGTGTAACTTAATCCCCTACATAATACAGTTCATAGACAAAGCTTCCTTTATTCTATGTTTAAAGTAATTTAAGGTATGTATAGGGGTGACAGCAGTATTTGAGAAAATGTATGTCTATGAACACATTTGACTATATATTTTCTGGTTTATACTTATTCTACATCCATCTATTAAAGATTACTCTTTATTTTAGATAGATTTATAATTGTTAATATAAACTGTGTTGTATTTAAGATTAAGCTTGATCTATAGAAATGGAAATGTGAGTGAATGTTTTAATGTTGCATTATTTTAAGTGGAAGTCTCCTCCTACAAAAGATGGCTTCTCGGTATATATATATATATTTTAAGTTGTGCGGGAGTTTCTTTGAACTACTTGTCCCCCTCCGACGCAGCTGTCTCACGTTATATAGGTGCGAGGTAATTTTCTGTTGTGAAGTTATCAGTGTGAAATACGTACGCAGAAAACTCAGAGAATACACATTTATTCACATTTAATGAATTGATTGTTCCCTGACGCCTCATTAACAGATTGAACTTAACATATTGGATAAAAGTAGGTCTGCTTCAAATGTATTTACTTCTCTTCTCAATCACACTCTCTCTAATCTGAACCTTTAACAAATAAGACAAAACTTTACATTTACAATATTTACATCACAGAAATGCACAGATAATCAAAACGCATCCTTGCATATGGAATGAAACAGTCGATCGTAATATAACAAATATATCCCATTAGTTAAATATCAACAACAACGACAATCACATAAAAGAAAAATATCAGTAATAATTCAGCCGTCTGTAGAAATCATTTATCTTCTTTTAAACTCTACAGCTGCCCTCCACACGTCAGCCCCTTGTCTGAGGGCGATGTCCTCTGGTAAAGACTCGAGTCCCAACAGAGGTGGAAGGTCTTTCCCCTCCAAATGGACCTCTAAGGTGGACCTGATGCTGGAGACAGCAGGGAGTGAAGGCATGGAGAAAACAACTGTTAGCACTGCATCCACTGTTTTCACCACAAGCATTCCTATTCATTTCCCTGCCCAGCTGCCGCCTCAACAGAAATGACCTGTGGCTGAGGGGATACAATTTAAGCTCTTTTCCAGTGACAGATGGCTGCCTGGAGGGGTCACGCTCTGGTCCTGGATGTCAAAAGGCTCCAAATCCCGGGGGGGGGAGTCCCGGGTGAGACCGCCACACTTTACTCTGATTAAAGCTGTCTAGGATCAATGGAT
Source organism: Micropterus dolomieu (assembly GCF_021292245.1). NCBI lineage: Eukaryota > Metazoa > Chordata > Actinopteri > Centrarchiformes > Centrarchidae > Micropterus > Micropterus dolomieu. The sequence goes on along the minus strand of NC_060163.1, from coordinate 24,687,376 downwards.
TCCTTCAGACCAGGGTGGTAATCTTTCAACTGACAATAGGCACACTTCTTTCATTCATGGGTTGCAATAAATTCGTATCCCTAAAAACACCTCCCGAGTAAACTAGGGAATATATATCAATGATGTTTTAGCGTTGTTTTACCATTTGGTGCATTACCTCCTACAAAAGCTGAACTCACAAATGGTAGATCTTGACTTTGTGTTTTCATTATAAAGGGGGGAGGGTTACAAATGGCTTGTGCTTACTCCCAGTGTGGCTGGTATCCCTCGTCCGGCATGGCGTTGCTCGTCTTCAACAGCAGAATTTCATGCAGCTCCAAAGAGAAAATGTCAACATCTGTGAGAGCGAGGAACACCTTCAGCCCTTTCCTCTGCTCTTCAGAGAGCCTCTGCTGAAACTCTGAGGGTAGCCTCCAAAACGGGTCCTGAAACATGATCATAATCAAAGTTTAATGTAAAACAAAAAAAAAAAAAAAAAAAAAAGAAGCAGAAACTGCAGAATTCCTGAAATTTATTTATTGGGGTCAAACTCTGGGCGCTTGCTGTGTCAGAACGGATTACAGCCCAGAAAATTTAACTCCGTCACAGGCAGAGTTCACGAGTGAAAATAATGACTCTAAAACAAACTACGTGGCTACCGTGGGTGAAGTTTATTCCATGGATTATGTGTTTTTTTAAGTCTTAAATGGCGTATGTGCAGTTTAACCGTTATGACCAAAAACTGCCACGTCCAGTAAATTCCTGGATTGTTTTGATTTTATTAATACTCACTTGTTTTCTGTTCAGCATAAGCTCAGATTTCCAACAAGTCAAGAGCTGCCAGGTGAATATGCTGTGTTCCAGTTTGCTCTCTCCAAGACCCTGAAAAGAAAATGAAACAGTTTAATACTTCAAAAGACCATCCCAGCTCCTGAACTACAACTCACGTACTGCATTTTAGCAGACCATTTTTGAATGCAGACGATACGGTTTTAATTTTTTTTTTTCTGTACTGTTATCCTTCTACAGCAGCTGTTCAGATGTGTATGGCAAACCTGTCAAATTGGCTTGACTTGTGTAATTTATCACAAAATCTGCATCGTCAGTATTTCACTGTTGTTGAATGGTAATTTAGATTCAGTGGACGATGTGTGGCTGCACTGCAGAACTTCATAATGATAATTCATCTTGTTCACTGTGATGATTACATCCTTCATGCAATAGTCTGCTAATACACTTTACACTTTTAACCTTAGGTGCCACTTTTTGAAATGGCTGATTTTGTCCCCACCACTTTTTTAAAGCATAATTTGTTAAAAAAACAGCTTGCAGTTAAATAACAAATGAAAATGCCTCTAGAAAGGTTTATTTGCACATTATGAAAATATGCAATGCAATTAAAATATAGTAACAAATGTGCTTTTTCCCAAAAAATGAACTTATTCTATAAAAAAAAAAAAAAAAAAAAAGCAACAGATTCTAAAATGACCCAAAAACGTGAACTTTAACAACAAAAGAGGCGGGAAGACTAAATTAGGCCTCAGCAGGGATGATGAGAAACATGAGAAAAGTTGATCTACAGGAGAAACAGATCTAAAAGCAACAGAGAATGCCTGAGAGATGCACTGGCTTATATTTTGCATTTAGCTGACGGTTTTATCCAAAGTGACTTACAATTGCTATACATGTCCGAGGTCACACGCCTCTGGAGGCAACGATGTGAAGGTTAAGTGTCTTGCTCAGGGACACAATGGTGGATGGGTCACAGTGGGAATCGAATCCGGGTCTCTCACACCAAAGGCATATGTTTTATCCATCACCACCCCTTGATAAATATTCTGTTATATTTACATATTTTGAAATGTAACGTGCTACCTGAATTTTGTGCTTCCTTTTACATAAATAAAAACAGTTTCACCAGAATGCGGGAAATTAAGTCTTTAAACACTGTTTAAGGATCTTTTTAGTCTCTTTCTCGTGAACCTAATTTTGCGTATCGTGATGTCTCACAAACAAAGTGTCTCTTCAAACTCCTAATCTGACCCCATATGCCCCCCTCAACTTTTCAAAACAAAGTGATGTCCTTGCTTTTAACAGAAATGAATGAAAACCAAAGAATGTCTGGACTGGTACATTTCCAAAATGAGACTCGTGATTTAAAGTACAATGTAAACTGACTAGTTATTGAACTAAAACATGCAAATTACTGCTATACTGCCTGGCTTAGGTAGAATCAGAGCACCAGAGAAGGCAGTAACATGGCATGATGAACATTTTTATTTCACTTCTTCACACGTTAGTGTCAAAAAAGTATTTAAATGGGGATTTCATAGACAACATTATCACATTCTTTGAATAGCTGTGTTGTAATGGATATAGCTGTGGGTTTCTACCTTGGCTACAGTGCTGGAAATCTGTGGGTCCATCTGCAGCGAATCAGTGAGGTAGGACAAAAGAGGCCCCTGAGGATCCCCGCCCGTCTTGCCAAGAAAGCGAAGGCCGATCTCCAGCACATACACAGCATCGCAAACATCTGTGTATGAACGCAGCACCGTTCTCATGGCACTGCTCACCGAACCCTTCAGCGGCTCCTGCAGCACAGGCAGAGAAACTGTCAACAGGCCACCGAGAGACGTGTGAGGGAAGGAATTTGACCTCTAACAAAGTGGCCTCACAAAATCCTACAGGGGGAAACTACTGAGAACATTCTTGGGCTGGCATTCGTCAGTTTCAGATTAAGACTTTGCGACCGTAAAATAGTCAAGTTCAATAGGTCTCACCTGATGAATCTTGCTTCTGACCTCAGTTAGAACCACAGAGAAATCCTGCAGATGTCTGTTCAAGTACCTCGAGGTGTCCTGATACAAAAGAACAACAGTGCTGGTTAGCAGAGTGTTTGGTAGTACCGGACATCTGCATGCAATTGTATGATTGGTTTTGAGTTTTACCGCTTTGATAAGAGGTTTTCCAGCCAGGAAGCGGCGGGCCAGCTGGGTTTGGATGCCTTTCAGGTCGTAGTTGCTGTCTGTCTCCCCACCTTTCTTCAAGGTGTAGTGGCAGTGGGCTAAAACCAGAGGGAGCAGCTCTCTTTCTGGGTGGCACAGGGTCAGCTGGGTTTCTGATATCCTCTCTAAAGGAACGCTGTATTCACTGGGGAAATAAAACACGCTTAAGTCCACGATCAGCTGTATTAACCATAGGTTTAACACGATGTTACAGGTACAGGCAAGAAGACCACATACTGTGGTACTGATCCAGGAAGTCCAGTTGTGCATGACACAAACATGAGTCTGAAGGCTTATAAGATGTCAAAACTCTTCACAACAGTTTATGATACTAAGTTAATTAAAGGTGAGAGTAAGAGAAAGGGGCTTTGTGCACAGAATGTTATGCAGAGCAAGAGGTGCACACAAACACAGATGTTTGTGATATTTACTGCACACTTACCCCTTACAAATATATGATCAAGGAACCCTGGTGAAGAGAACTGTGTTTCATTCAGCGTTCAGTTCTTTTATCACCTGTTCAGCCTCACAAAAAGTACTTCTTTTTCATGAGCCTGAACATTTGCCAAAAGGTCCACTCACTCACTTATTGTGGAGTTTTTAAACTGTGTCACACTCAGATCCATGAAGTCAACCTGCTGCTCAAGACTATGTGAAACGGTAAAAAAAGCTCCAGAGCAAGTGATTAAACAGACCTTGATTTGATACTGTCGTCCAACTGCTGTTTCCAAAGTCAAGAATGAACTGTCAAGCTCAGCCCTTACTGGAATTATTTTTTGTAAAGCTCGAATGTATTAGATTGTCCAACGCAGCACCGAAAAACAATCTTCTCACATAACTAAGGAAATATGTACATATTTTTATTTTAAGACACATGAGAAAGCTCTAAGAAAACTTTGGAGTAACTGTTGGTGGGGATAATGTTTCAGATAGAAGAAAATAGCCATTATTATTATTATTAAAGAAGAAGAAACCTGGTTCGCTTGATGAACCCTGCACTCGTATGTTCATGCTTTCAAATCATCTTTACATTTGACTCTGGACCGGGCGTACTGACCTGTCCTCCTGGAGGCTCACGCTCCTGGCCGCTCTCACCAGGCTGTTGTGAGTCTCCAACAGGAAGTCTACGAGGGTTCGCAGACACGACCCCGGTCCGTGTCGACACGGTATCAGAAACTCCCCGGAGCTCTCGGATGTCACCTCCTTCTCACACAAGTTCACATCCACACCCAAGTCTGCTGCTATATATACACAGAGCCATGGGAGAAAGTTATAAAGTCAGGCAGAGAAGGAAACAGAGATGAGGGACACTCCGAAAATCTAGATGTAAACGTCTGGTTTCACACCGATTCAACTGAATTTTCTAATTGGCGGTTCAATTTAAAAGTGATTAATATTTTTCTTTCTCAATTCAGTCTGATTTAGAAAATTAGGATTTGATTCAATAACGATACATCAACACTGTATATTCATTATATTTTAAAGTATTATAAAATAAGAGACAAAATGTAATGTTTCCAGTTAATCACTAAATATTATGATTCCAGACACTTCAGACTGTTCACATTAAACAGTGACGACAAACCGATTTTAAACTGACTGGAAACAGTAACTATCCTAAAAAGCAAACAAACACTTTATTTTTTATATTGTTGTTCAAAAAAACTTAACTTAAATTTTATTCACACCACTATGCTGGTCTCAACTTACATTTGAGTCATAAATAAATTTATCCCTTCTTAAAATCACACTTTTATAGTGTAGCTTACCCAGAATTTAAAACAATTTAGGTTTTAAATCATGTAGTAACGTAACGTAAAAAATGCTCAGTAACTGAAGTTCAGTTGTTATTTGTACTATAGTAATAGAAGTAGTAACGTAGAGGACGAAACAGTTTTGTTTGTCTAATCGAGTCATATTGATTACAACACAAGTGAGAGCAATAAATCATTTGTTCCAACTGTAAATGTTAATGGAGACATGCTTACAGTTGTTCGCCAACTCGGCTCTGAGGCAGTTCCACACCTTGATGAATGTCTCCACTCTCTCAAGCAGCATCTTCTTCTGGTGTCCTGATGAGGATAAAGATGAAAGCTCAGTTTGTGTCAGTGTGTGTGTGTGTGATGTTTGCATTACTGTTTCTTTGTTGTTGTACGTTCATATTGAAAATGTAATCACCTGCTGGTATCTGCTGTAACATCAGTGCAATAGTCGGAGGTGTAGAGTCTGACGTCAGAGGAAACACCCTCAGCAGGTCCGACTGTAAAGCAGCCAGCTCAGGTAGGTGATGTAACTGCCTCACACAGTGTATCTGGGGCAAACACACCACAGAGTCAGTACATCTCAAACACTTCACACTTATGTCAGGGCCGCAACTCGCTTGTTAATCAACATATACTAACATGTAGTAATGCAACATACAATAATATTCACTAGGAAAGAACACCGCAAAACCTGAGCTTGAGGAAAGCCATGGAAGCCTGTGGCAAGTAACTTTTATTATTACAGGACTCAAGTTCATCTCAATGACCGTCAGAAAACTTTCTATATTTTCAAAAAACATTTCTGCCTCACTGCTGTCCCCAAAACAGTATTGCATGTTTTTTCTGTCTAATTTTTAACATAAACACTACTCAACAGATACAAGTAAAAGTTGGTGGAATATTAGGCAAGGGGTCCACATAAAAAATAACTTTATGTTATAGCTCTTAAATAAATCTAAACAGCTTAAGTTATTATAAATCTTATATTCCAGAAAAGGCCAAGCCTTCAAAAACTTTCCTCCAGTGTGAAGCAGTAGCTTAAATTCTTCAAATTGACCCTGAACTGGGCGTACTGACAAATTTCATCCAATCCCCCAAAAATTGGTATGTTAAAAGAACCAAATATGTGTTTTGTACGGAAGCCCAAAGTGGCCATCCATTCAAATATATATATATTTTTCACTCCTTTTTTACCCTTTTTAACTTATGTTTTTTATTATCCATTATCTATATTATTCAACAAAGTTGTTACGAAGAGGTTCAGGGGAATCCAATCACACATTTCCATCCATTCGTCAACCTCTTATCCTGCGTACAGGGTCGCAGGGGGCTGGAGCCAATCTCAGCTGACATCGGACCCTGGACAGGTCGCCAATCCATCGCAGGGCCACACATAGACAAACAACCAGTATGGACAAGTTTTTACCCGGAGACCATGCAAACTCCACACAGAAAGGCATGGGCAACCGGGGTTCGAACCCTATTGCTGTGAGGCGCCAGTGCTAACCACTTCACCACCGTGCCGACCCAATCACACATTTCCCAATGGCTATTTCCAAACCTTCACAACAGCCGTCAGGAAATGTGTAACGTTAAATGGATTGCCCTGAATGAGAAGCACAGGAAGTTCCTCTGCCTAATGGGAAAGTCCATAGGTTGATGGATTTGGACCAATCGCCCGGATGCAAACAGTCCAGCAACAGACTCTTCATAAGAACTTTGTTGAAGAGGATTATGAAAGATAAAATAAAATTAAAATTGGTCTACTGTGAAGATTGAACACCAATCCTGCAACTGTGAGTCCTGCGGTCTACCAACTGAGCTAACCAGTATCATTGAAAATCACACTAAAATTACCGCTGAGAAACGTTCCTGCCGACCCCTGTGTTTACTGTTTTGTTATCTCGAGATCACGAGAAAATGATCCTGTAATCACGGGAAAATGGAGTAATTGAATTGTATTGAATGGATGGCCGCTTAGGGCTTCCGTAGTTTTGTTAAATTTACACACATTTATATTTATAGGCAGCACAATGAATCCTTTCCCCAAATATACCTGGCCAGGATATATAAAAAGCCTGTTACGTGAATATCCACTGTGTCTCCGGTCTTTGCCCCTGATGAAGATACCTTCTCGAGAAACGTGACCAGCAGGGGTAACGAGCTGCGTCCCAGAGGTTCTCCCACCAACTGAGAGAAGCGCTCCACTGTCATCATCTCGGGAAGAGTCCAGAAGGAGGAGCGATGCGTCGGGCAGTCAGAGGGGAGGGACATGATTTTCCCAGGATCCCTGTAAAGGAGATTCATCAGGGGACTTCCAGCAAGTCCATCATCAGCACCGATTCTTTCCTGAGCTTCAGCCAGATTCTTCTGCAAATCCTAAAAACAGGCAAGTGGAAGAAACAAGATTTTATCACCCTGTCTTATGAAAACATCCCCAGTATTAATTCCACAAACCAAAATCAATGTTCTCCTTACTTGAAGTACTGGATTGATGGCAGAATCACAGACGAGCTTCTCCCACTGTTGCCGTCCTTGTCTGGAGGACAGATCCCGCCCCGTGCCATGGGAACCTTTTTTTTTTTTTAACATTCAGCAGAATTATATCACGTGTGTTTTACATGAACAATAGAGGCAGTATGCTGGAAATCGTTGGTAAGTCAGTATCACCTGTAGAGAACTTTGTGCAGGTATTGAGAATCAAATGAACAGTAACTGCTGTGTTGTCCATGTTCTGATCCAGCGCCTGCCCCAATCCAGTCATGTCCTTTTCAAGGTGGTCCCACAGGAAGTTGAGAACATCACGGGGCCTGGGGTGGATCATGTTACTGACTCCCTACAACAAAAAAGCACCACAGGAGCATAATTACATAATGTGTATTTTTCAGCACCAGTGATATCGGGGGCAAATTTAATTGAAGTCTCACTCTGTTATCTCTTAAAGCGCCTTGAAGCATGGCGAGGTGTGTAAGCAGCCGCAGGATGCAGGACTGAGCATAAGTCATCTGTCTTTCAGGAGCTTCAGATCTCCGACAGGCCTCTCCTATTATGTGTCCTGTCCGAGTTTGATCGACGACACTTTATGCACACGAGGACGAACACGAATCAAATTAAACACCAATATTTGACTGAAAATACTCTCACAAAGCTGGCTGACTGACGAGATTAATACCTTTGTCCCATGTGTTTAGTAAATCCAGAAACTGGGTTGTGATTCTGCCCACCAACAGGAAGTCCACAGTCTGCACATTTTGAGATAACCACGGGTCTACCACACTACGGGACAACAGAGAAGCAAATAATGTGTTATTTATTAAAATGTCTCTATTCTTAAAGAATGCTTCCCAAGACAGACACAAAAAGCACAAACCTCTCCCACGAAGCATGGATGTCTGTTGGCGCAATCTGCAAATGATGTAAAAGACATAATCTATATATATCTTGATAAATTATTAATAGAGAAGTGATGATGGCCCTTTATAATGTAAAATACTTACAGTACATCTGTGTTCTCTCTCTGCTCATCCACTGTCTGACTTCACTCGTGTGATCATCGGGCATGGTCGGCAGAAAGGAGTTCTTGGAGGAAAAAGCAAGTTGAGTTAATGAAAAATAGAATATGAATAAGGTTTATTAGCGTCAGTTTATAGGTTTATCTGGAAATGTATCAGTGTGCAAGTGAAATTTAGATTCTCGTATTATACGGTCAGTGTCACATTTGTAATCTCCAAGGTCAAGAGATAAAGGTTGGTAATAACGATTTGGGGAAAAAATCAAATTGTGATTTTTCTGCCAGATATTGCAATTATGATTTGATTTGTGATTTTTTCTTCTTCTTAAGTTTAGCTAAAGTTCAATATTCACTGGCAGTCTATTTTTGATGGAACTTTGCGTCAAGCAGCAAAATAAAACACCCTGTGCAGACTCCCGATCGTATATACAACAATAAACACAGTTAAAACAGACAAAGAAGAAACAATTTAACTACGTAGTCTACTTAACCATGGTAGCAGAAGCACTAAAATCAAGGACAACTTAACAAATTAACAAAATCTGAACACGTCAGCAAAATCAGGCAGGCAAAACGCTCTTATTCTGAAGTGCTCCACGTGGGAAATGTAGCCTGCAGAGAGCGGAGCGGGCTCACAGAGAGCTGTTATCAGTAGTTGAAGCAAACAAAATGACAAATTAACAACATTTTAACAACGTGCAGGCTAAACGCTCGTCTGTTCGGCTGGAGCCATTAACCCACATTGTCCTCCAGTTTCGTTTGTTGTTGTAAAATGTGCACGCCCTGTGCCCGCTCTGATCGGAGACTAGGACAGTAACAGGAGGCGCATTGTGCTTGTGATTGGTGAGCAGATCTGTCACACAAGGACGACAACGGAATGAATTTGTAACTGCATGACTGTTAAAAACAGGTCAGACGCTGTATAATTTACCTACATTTTAATTGCCGTCTTCACGATTAGCTAATCGCGTCCTTTCAAATCGCAATTTCGATTTGAAAACGATTAATCGTCCAGCCCTAACCCAGATGATATGACAATATCAGGGCTATTTTCTCCTCCAGAGGCCCAAAAGTCATTCCACAACTGTTTTCACCGGCTGATTGGTACTAACCACTAGTAAACAGACCTTTGTGTGAAAACTTGAAGAGATTAGAAGGGTCTTACTGTAACGTTCTGAGGCTGGGATGCTATCTGATGAAGAGGAACCAGTAGAGGATTTCCACCGAGGAGCACGGAGTCCAGATGGACCAGCAGCTCCAGTGTTTGTCTCTGAAGGGGAAGATTTCTGTTGATGTGGAGATCTGAGGCCGGTCCACCAATCTGATTTGACAGAAGTGCATCGCAGAAAGCCTCGAACTCCTCTGACAACTTGACGTTTTTCAGGAGTTCTTTCAGTCTTGCCGTCTCCTATAAATTCACGTAGAGCCACATGTTAAACAGAGAAAGTAAATTTACAATAGGTAAAATTACCATTTTACATCATAGTGACCTGTGGGGAGGGACGCAGGTTGACCTCAGGTGATTTGTAGCGGCAGGTGACCTGTCTGAACAAGGCCAGGGCCAGGAGGCTGATCTGAGAACCTCTCAGCTTCTACAGAGAAAATAAAACAATAGAGATGGAAAAGAGGAATACCTGATGTGAGCAAAATGAAAAAGACAGGTGAAAGACAGAACTTTGCTTTGGCAGAGTAATTGAACAGGTTTCCGTAAGTATTGATCTATAGACTCACATTTGGTAACACTTTAATTTACCTCTAGCATTTATAAGCTTTTCATAAATGACTAATAACACACTGTGACATCATTGTAAGCAGATATAAGTGTTTAGCAATGTAGTTGTCAAGAACTTTAACTCCTCCTGTGCCTATCAATAAGTGGAGGCGGATTCATAAACATACAATAAATAACAGCGTAGTAAAACACCGTTTTCCTCAGAGTCATAATTGTTGACAAATACAGTACATTAATAAACGCTTATAACTACATTAAAGTGTGTTATAAACAATTCATTAAATTTTTATATAGTGCTTAGAAATGCTAAATAAGGTGAGTTAAATATTAAGTTATTCAGTGTGTCAACCTCCCTGACCTCTAGTGATCATTAGGAGACATGACCGTGTCTACAGAAAACACTGAAGCAGGATCATGAATTTGCTACGCGCTCATAAACTAAACTTAACTTAACATTTTTATCAGCCTTCCTAAGATCTCTGAAGTCTCTCTGACCTGTATTTCTGTCATGAAGCTGTCAGATCTGTTTTCCAGCAGAACATGAGCCACGGCGTCTCTCATAGCTCGGTAAGGCGTCCCGCAGCAGAGGAACTGGTCCACGTTGGTTGGAATCGACCTCTTAAAGACAAAAGTTTAACGGTTAAGTGTTTGTTTTCCTTCCAAACTACAAATGAGAAGTTAATAGTATTTAATAAATCAGTAGTTCTATGTTTTAAATGTTAAAAAACTCTATTAGCTGATTGACAGAAAATGAATTGGAAACTGTTTTGATATTCCATGAAGTGTTTTGTTAGGTGATGAAAATGCCAAAAGTCTTGTGGTTCCACCTTCCCTTTTTTTTTTTATATTTGGCCACTTCTTCTGTGATTGTAAACTGATTATATTTGTAGACAAAATTATTAATCCAGCAAAAAAATCTCCACATTTATTAATAATGAAAATAATCATTAGTTGTTTGTTAAGTGTTAAAAATACCCAAACTCCTTCTCCACCTTCTCAATCTTTAATACAGTATTTGCCCATTTCCTCTTCTGTGATTGTAAACTGATTATATTTGATCTGAATACATCAACTTGGGCTCTAGAAAATTAAACATTTTCAGTATTTTCAGATATTTATAGACAAAATAATTAATTCAGAAAGAAATTGCCGGATTAATTAATTATAACAGTAATGATTAGTTGTAGTTCTAAACGTATAAAAAAAATATCAACACTGTAAAACAGCACATATCTGCCATTGTTCAAATATGTTTTGTTGAGGAACAAACAAACATTTCTTTAGTCATTATACTGAGGGACACATGAAGCGTCTCTGAATGAACTGATCAAGTCTATTGACTGGTTAAACTCTCATTCAGAGTGATCAAAACCACTATAAACGAATATAAATAAAGTATCATACTGACAAGAAAGAAAAATAACTTTCTTGTTATAACAAGCCAGTGTCAGAATAATTTTGCAGTTTCTTTAACATACCTGAAGTCGAAGTAGATCAGCAGGGAAGACCCATCTCCAGGCCGGATTGTTCATCAGGGACAGTATGCAGTCCACACCAGAGAGCCTGTGGAGGGCTCGAAGCAGGTAAACCCTGTGCCAGTCATTACCACAGTACTCACACACTGCCTTCACCTGCAGCAGGTACTGAGCCTCCACTCCATGTCTGCCTGCATTACATGAAGAAACATGAAAACTTTACATGGGCCTTTACCACCCTCTATCCTGAAACTACAGACACTACAACTAAATCCCTGTGCAAATAAACAATGAGTACAGTCTAAATGATGAGCTGCTGTGATTTAAGTTAAAGTTCTGCATTACACACCTTGACGTGCAGCTTTCCCCAGCAGCCGAGCAGCATTGCTCAGGCATATTCTCAGCCTGGCGATGTTGAGCAGGAACTCTGCTGGGTCTTCTTTTCTGTCTGGAGTCTGTTTACTGGCCATCCGGCTCAGGAAACTAGTTTCTTCTTGCCTTTGCTGTTCTGTGCTCTGTTGCACTTCTCTCGCTTCTGAGCACAACAGAGAGTCCTGAGAAAATATAGAGTATTAATAACAAGTCATGGCATTTAACTGGGACTCTATACGTAAATGTTTTGCAGAGAATCCGTGGTGAAAGAAATGTTGATACATGTGAGACGTGTGATCTCTGGGGAAGGCACGTCAAAAACAACAATACTACTTACCGCCAAACACGAAGCCCAAATGAAAGAAACAAACATAACGATCACAGTTATCATCACTCTGAAGACAGGATTCATGCAGAAAACACAAATGCTGTGAAGTTTGCGTCTTTTACCTGGAAGCAGTTGACAAACAGCAGGTAGAGTTCAGTATGGTCTTCTCTGGTCAGAAGATTCTCCTCCAGATTCTTTAGGTAGATCTGAATGTGACCCTTCACCTGGTCAAAACTGACAGACACAACGATTCACAAACATGCAGTTTCTAGAAAGACTTCCTGTAGTTACAGTAAGTACAAACATTTTGTACTTTTTAAGAGACTGGATCACAAAATCCAAATTTCCAAGACGTCTGTTTTTCTCTGATGGCCTTGACTTTTTGATTTGATCTGTTTTTGAAAATCTACCCAACCTGAACAGAAGCATTTCTCTTTCAACTGAGCTGAGAATATAGAAATCCACACAATTGGAAATAAGAACATTTTCCCCTAGCAGGGTTACATCTACATTTTCATTTTCATGTTGTATCTCCCTTTTTGGGATTATCATAATGAATTCATTACTACTGGGTGTACCAGCTGCAGGTTTCTCCACTGTCAGTTTTTCTATGTTCACTTCTAACGCAAAAATTTGAAAAAAAGGAAGTACAGTGGACGCACCTGTACTGCAGCAGCAGTTTTGGCAGCACAGATCGCACCACTGGACTGTTATCCACACACTCCAGGAAGGGCGTGAGCTCTCTGGTCCTGTACACATCGCCTGCAACACACAAACGAACAAAAGTGGTAAATGCCCCGTTATCTCATCAATTACCTAGTTTTTATGATTCACTTATTCGCTCACTGACCTTTAGCAAAGACAAGTAAGGAGAAGAGCAGCTCCACCACTCCCTCTCCGGGCCTCTGCCCCTCTGATAGACAGAACCTGGACACCACCTCCAGGAAGAAGGAGTTACAGCAGCCTCTGATCGCTGCCTGCTGTTCAAGTGCTGCCCTGAAGCATGAAAAGGAAGAAGTTACTGAAAAGCTGAACAATTTCTTAGACGACAGTTTCAGATAAACAGACGCTTGTGTTCCTTTGGGCTCAGGTAAACAGAGCCTGCAACCTCTCCCTGACTTTAGAAACAATTGGCTCTCACTGTGTTCTCTCCTATTAGTAGCTGGTACAAATTCTTCTAGGTGTAACAACCAGTTCTACCTGTGCAGCCACAGTAGGAAATTGATTATTTAACACCTTCATAGACAGAAAAAGAGTTGCACTGAGCAGCAATGAATATACTTCTATGATGGATTTTCCTGAACTCACTTGATGGTGTCAGAAACAGTCGGATTGAAGTCGGGCGGCAGGTCTGTCCTGCATTTAGGGCATGAACGTCTGTGCGGCTGAATGCACTGTTGGAGACACGGCAAACAGAAGACGTGCTGGCAGGGCAGGACGGACGGCTCTGTGAGCTCCGACAGGCAAACTGGGCAATGAATGCCAAACCTTTACCAAACAAAACACCATGAGAGATCAATTACTGCACTGGGAGATGAGACATAACATTTGGTTGCTTAAAAGAGTTACGGTGACGTGTTTCTACTTGTTTCCAATGAAATGTAAATGAAAAATAAACCATGTTTTTGAAATGTCTTACTGGAATACATCCAGTTCCCTTAAATTGAAATACCAACTGATATAATAATTTGAATACAAATTACAAAAATCCTGACCTCAGCTCCCTGCTGATGCCCTCATTATGAAAAGAATTGAGGATCCGGATGAGCTGCTGCAGTGTGTCCACGCTCCTTACATCAGGTGACGCCTGCATCAGCTGTAAGAAAATGAGAAGACAAAGTCAGTGAATAAAAAGCAGTACTGTTTGGGCTCTTATCTGCTAACTAACTTTATCCTGAGACAGGACGCATCAGGATTTTAGAGGCTTCTCAATTCGGCTAAATCACAGACCCTAAAACCATTTTACTTACATTTAGGTGAAGGTTGCAGTGTTTGAGAGTCAGTTCTTTCAATCTTGAGTCATTCTGTTTAACTTTAAAAATTACGTGCTGGATGAAAGATGCAACAACCAGCATCCCCTGCCACAGTGACCTGAAGGGGCAAAATAGGTTAGAAATAAACCTTGAAAAGCTTTTTTCTCACTGTTTCTGTACATCTTTCCAGACTCACCTGATGGAGTCCAGATGTTGCACAGTGCTACGGCTACAGAGTGCACTGTATCTCTGACCAAACACCCTATCCAGACATGGCTGCAGAAACTCCACTCTGCTCACAAAGGACTTGCACTCTTGCACGGACGTCAAAGTCAGCAGTCTGGTCTGCTCCACGCAGACACCAAGAGCTAAAATGTCCTCCACCTGCCAAAAATGATGACAGTACGACAAACGGTGATCGAGGGTTACAGAAGTATCCCATCAAAACTAAACTCACAAGTGGAAATTTGACCTGTTGGTGCCACCAAATAAATGCAATAGTCACAGAGACGTTTAGAGATTTCAAATGATGAAGATGTTTAAAATGAAGCCTAAAGGTTATTCTCACCATTTCTTGGGGCTCCCTCTTTGACCCCTGCTGAAAGACGTCAGCGGCTAGCTGGGGCAGCAGCAGAAATATGTGGCAGAGTGTGTCCAGTCTGGGGGCAAAATGTTTGGCAGCAGCCATTATCCAAGCAGGAGAGAGGTCAGTCACGGCACCCATGGATGTCTGAAGCTCAGACACGCAGCCCAACATGGCCCTGGTGAACACCTGTAAATGACATGTAAAAAAGTCTATTTGGCTGTTCCAAAAATATGTTTCACCTAAATTTGTGACTCATAATGTCTATACCCTAAGCTCGTCCTTTGACTTGATCTTCAAAGAAAGCAGCAGAAAGTCTTGTAGAAAGTAGTGGCCATACTCCAGTCTCTCCTCATCTGAGAGTTTCTGTAAGTGACTGCCCAGCCTGCTGTTGTTGAAGGCGCTCACAAACTGGAGAATCCTCTCTGTGCCATCTTCTCTTGTTACTGGGGATCAGTCATAAAAGATAGAAAAAACTATTGGAAACTATACCATATACATAGGGATGTCACATGTGTATCCTAAATTCATCAAGTCTGACCCAGTTTGATAAATAATGTTGTATGTGGTTCTTGCGTAACATGAAGACTTGACAGCCTCTCTTCAGGTAGGACTCTCATACTGTAACACTTATCTTTGTAAAGAGAGAAACTGACAGGATAAAGTCTCTAACCTGCCTGTCAGCCCGCTCTGGGCTGTTTCAGTGGATTTACCATAAAGGCTTGAATACGTGTGCACTCCAGCTTAATCGCCTTCTCACAAACGAGTGACAGAAACACTCAAAGCGGGTCAGACCGTTTGTTGCCTTTTCTAAGAAGTCAGCCACAGATGGAGTGAATGTGCTAGGAGACAATTCAGCAGAACAGCGACTGCAAACGGCAATTTTTGCGTCTTTCTCAGAAACTTTAAAATGCTTCCACACTGCCAACATGTCAACGTAATTGTTTGGTAAAATTTATTCTGTCTTTTGACTGAACACCGAAAGGACTTTTTTTGCTATTTTTGGCTGATTAATTTCGGTGGCCGAACATTCGGTGCATCCCTACATATTTACTTTATGATCTGTTCATGGGTTTATACATTTAGTCATTAAAAAACTCAAACCTGGCATGAATTCGGATTCTTCCCAGAGGCTTTCAAGGTGCATTTGGATGAGCCAGCTGAAAGCAGCAGCACAGGGTTGTTCTTCACCATCCAACATGAAGTAGTGGTTCACAAGCACCTCTTGGTCTGACTCGCTAGAAATTACAATAAAGAAAGATTATGCATTTTGTTGATTAAATTCACAGTGGGGATTACACAGAACACGTAATCAACGATACCTCGGGCTTTGGAGAGGTGCTAGGTCTAAAATCTGTGAATCTTCCAGGATGTCCAACCACAGCTTTATCAGGCCCTCGCTGAGCCTGTCATCAGAGAGCAGGTCCAGATTGGCAAACCTGTCCATAACCTCCAACATGCTGGCCAAGACTGGAGTCACGCTGGACTGAAGACAGCGCCACAGGGTGTGTCTGTCAGTTAAGGAAAACAAAAGAAAGTTGCACTTTATCAAATCTTTGAACAGAAACAAGAAAGCACTTAAAGAGTGCGCATGAAGTGCCAATATTAAACAGGATCTGCTGCTGGATCTGAATGAAAATGCACATAACAACCTTGTCCAGTTTACAAGGAACAAGTTACACGGGGTTATCAACTTTACCTCAGAGTTCCCCCCTCCTGCAGAGCCTGGCGTTTCTTGGCTTCTCTGCTCACCCACTCCTTAGGCGAGCCCATCCTTTCTTCTCTCTGTGCCAGAGCCTTTGCCAGTCTACTCAACAACACCTCCTGAAAGTGAGCTTTAATAAAGTATAAAGTTAACATCTATCAGAAACCAGTCGCAGATGCAACAAGACTGATAAAACTGTTTCCTCCCATACATTAGAGTCAGATGTTGGCTTCTTACAGACTAAAAAATAATTCACAAAATAAGTGATTGGTACGGATTAACAAACCCAGTCAGACTCCTTCAGATACATTCTGGTCAATTTTGAAGGATTATTTTCCAAATTAAAATCATTCTCAGATGACTATATTCACCTCCTATTTTCCCTTGACGATTTCCCAGAAGAGTCAGAAGGATGTGCATTCGCTGCATGCTTCGTGATGTAACGCCATTGGTGTCTCTCAGCAAACCCACAGCTTTTTGGATACATGATCTCACTAGGGATAGGCTATGGAGGTGGGCTCTATCTGCCTATACAAACACAAATAGCATTAAATTTAAGCAACATTAAAAACTAAGATTTGTTTTACACAAACATATAATGGAACATAAGGTGTATTTGCTCATAAGATCACATTTGTATCTACCTGAGAGTCATTTGTTTTCCTCACTGTTTCACCATCTTCAGGGTGTTCTATTAAAGATCAAGAATGCTGTTTATTTAACTGTAAACATTAGTCAAGAAAACAATAAAACCACCTCTAACACATCACACATTTTGTCCAGAAGATGCGAGTTTCTACCTGATGGTGCAGGGTTGAGTAGGTTGCTAATGAGAGTTCCACAAAAACCCAACAGGTTTAAGCTCATGTCCTCTGAATCCCTCAGGTCATCAATATGTACTGAGTGCCAGACTCCTTTGATACCAAAGACAAAAACATGGCTTTAATCTTGTCAAACTTCATGCATAATGCAGTCACCGAATAGCTACATTATAATAACGATCATAATCCACTTAGTACTCACCTCCTTGGAAACCAATGTACTGAGACTGACTTGGGATCCTAGAAACCTTCACAATGAAAATCACCCAACAGGTCTGATCCTCCAGTGACATCAGGTAATTCATGGTGCAATATCTGGAGGCAGATGGCACCATAAACATAAAGAGAGAAATTCATGCAATGTCCATTTTACCACTCAGCATGCATAAAATCCCACTGCTATCTGTTCAGGATCTTGACATTAAGCCCTACTTTGCTGATGCTATGAGCTCATCACTGCAGTGGGATTCCTCGAGGTCCATCTGGATTAACAGGATGTGAAGAGAGTGGCCAGCATCTTGAAGGAAGCCCCTGACACAGAGATGCAAGTATTAGAAATATTAAAATACAACAATATAAATAAGCAGTGCTGCTGTTATATAAATAGTTAGTACCGTATCTTGTTGCAGAAGGAGACCTCGGTGTCAAACTGGTGGAGAGAGAGCAGGAGGATTGTGTCTGTGTGCAGTCCTAGGGCATGGGCTACAACCTTGACATCTGATCTGGTTAACAAGCTGGAGAACGTTGTTATCTATGGAAGAACACAAAGGGGATAGTGATTTAAACGGTTTGTAAAGATGGTAAAGAAATGAGAAAAACATAAGTGGAGCAGTGATTTTTGGCCTACCTCTAGAAACTTGCTGAACCCCCGATACTTGTTCAAGCAATCTTCCAGGAAGTCTCGGAGAGAGTGGTGATGCTGCTGTTGGAAGTACATTCTCTGGAGCTTCTCCTTCTCCTGGTTTGCTAAATCTGAATCCTTGAGCCTCACCACAGCATCAGGGGTGGCACAGTTCAACAAGAGACATTTAGCTAAATCCAAGACTTCTTCCTCGTTTTCCCCTGCAGACCCAACATCGTTTTCAGTCTCCATCATTTCTTCGCTCTCAGACATCACTTTAGTCTCGTCATCAAATACCTCAGTAGATTCCTCATCATTCTTTTCCAGTGACTCAATGTCTTCTCCACCATTCTCTATGTCAACTGCATCCCCCATCTGCTCGTCCTCCATATCTGTTACCTCTTTCTGGCTGTTTGAATTTGATTCAAGTGTTTCATTTGGTTCATCTTCTTCCAGTGTGTTATCTTTTTCATTCTGTTGTACTGCACTGTCTTCAGCTTTTTGCGCTCTCATTTCTAGTGCTTGCAGGAGAGCACTGGCACAGGCATCACCATGGTAGCCAACAAAAATATCAGACAGCTTGAAATCCTCTGAGGCCTCACCTGAGAATTCCTTCAACCACTCCTTCAGTTTGTGGAGAACCCTGCGTTGCCATGGTTCCAGATCAGTGCTCCTATCCACCCTGTGTTTTTCAAGCCGGTTGATGAGAGGCATGGGAAAGTGCTCATAGACCTTCTTTTGGTCCTCCACTACCACCAGTCTGAAGTTTGTATGGACACGACATTTGACTCTGTGGGAGCCGAGACCAAGGTCAACGTACTGCTGCTTACTGAGGTAAACATAGTACTGGTTCAAGGCGTCGTACAGGCTTTCATAAAGATTTTGCATGTTGAGGAGGATGACGGTGCGTCCGGTCTCCATGCAAGTTTTCACCCGGTTAACGTTACGGCAGATTTGGGCATATTCCTGGTCCTTTGGGAATCCTGAGCCAAAGACAATTTCAGGAGGTGGACAGTCTCCTTTGGCAAAGATTTGTTGCTGAAGGATATGAAGAGCAGCATTGTTGGTGGTCAGCAAAAGGAGGTAACGGCTCTCCTGATTGGTGTCATAATCAAGATTCTTTTTCACCATTTCCAAGGTGCTTGGTCTGGGAATTTCCATTAAGTTTTGGAGAACCTCTTGGAAAAATATGACAGGGTCAAAACCCTCTGGCTGTCCACTGAAGTTACGCAAGATGGCCTCTACCAACTGTCTGCCATCTGGTTCTTGTTGTGTGGATTTGACTGCGGCAAAGAGCATTTTCACTAGGCTATAATAGTCCCTTAGACCAAAGAACTGATTCTTTGAGGTCTCTGTACAGACGCATAAGAAGGTCTTTGCCAAAGATGGGAAGAGATGTTTGATTTTCAGGAGAATTTGTTTGGAGGATGAACAAATTCCCTTGGCAGTTTCTACAAGTTCATCTTCACTTGGATCCCATCTGGACACAAATATTCCTCTGTTCATCTTTGCTGGGTCGAGAGCCCAGTTGGAAATGCCCACAAAGCCAACCTTCATGTGTGGATCTGGCCTCTCATTGTCAATGCAACCATCCTCCAAGAGAGGATGAAGGGTCTTCAGGGGCATCTGAGGAGAATCTTCTGCTAATCCTATCTCATCAAGCACCACCACTGATACGTACTCGTCCATGTTTTTGTCTTTCTGGAAGCGGGCACAGTTTTTGAATGTCCCTATGATCCCCTCAGGACTTGAGTGAGGACTGCACTGGAAGGAGACCATATGAACTTGCTTGAGTTCCTTGAATAGTTCACAGTGGGAGTTCTGGCCCTGCATGGCATCAGCAACCACTGTTTTAGCAAGTGACTTAGAGCTGCCTGGCTTACCAACCAGAAAGAGTGGGATCCTGAGCTCAATGCAAACCACCATGAGAAACACATTCTCTTTGAGTGCAACATTTTTGGCTATAGTCTTCCTTGTCTGTATGTTTTGAAGGAAGAAGTCTTGACAGGATGAAATCTCTTCCTGCAATGCTGCTGCAGAACGGAAAAAAACTGGAAAGTACTGACAAATTTCAGCGAGGTACTCCTCTTTGGCCACCAGGGATGGGTAGTAGCAGACTCCAACTGAAAGAATCAAGCACTTCAGTGTTTTGTAATCCTCATGGAGATAAGAAAAGTTGTTGAAAAGGACTTCGCTATGCTGGTAAAACCAAACTAGCACTTTCATAGACCTCTCCACATCTCTGAGACTGACAAAACTGCACTCATTTTTCCGACTTCGCATGAATTTCTGGGAGGCTCCAAGCACATTTGATATTATGTCCTTGCAGGCCACTGGCAAATGATGGTCGTCAACTATCTTCTGGACAATTTGTTTGATGTAGGAACGTTCAGTTGAATCACTCAACTGACCAAAATCCCACACCAAGGAAGCCATGCTGGGAGGCAAAGCATGAACCCTGTACACCAGCTGCCTCAGAGGGACTTTGCCAAGGCGTTCTTCTGTTTCATCTGCCTTCACCCTGTATCCTAAACCTGCCTGTTCCAAACGTTCCACCATTTCAGGTGAGTGCTTCCTGTAAGGATTGCAAGCAGCTATTATTTTCAAGCCACTGCCTGACTTCAGTGGTTCCCCTTTCATTGATAGGTCACACAGGATTTCCTTGATGGCAAAAATGGCCTCTGTGGTGTTTGCTTCGTCAAAGAACAAAATGGTGTCTAGCTTGTGCATTCTACTGTTCTTCTCAGCAAGTATCTCTGCCTCCCTAACCTTTCGGTAAATCATGTCTGCTGTAGTTCCACCATGTACCTTGACAAGTACCATGTTCTGTACTGGTCTTTCCTCCCTCTGCAGAGCACAAAGGAAACTGACTAATCTGGTTTTTCCACAGCCAGTCTCTCCCATGATGACAACTGGAATTCCACACCGGAATCTCATGTGTATGGCCAACATCTTCATCACATTGTCAGCAGTGAGCTCATATGTTCGGTCCGGATCAAATTTCCTGTCACGCATTCCTTTCTTTGCACCAACAACGCATGAAATCCTTCTGATTTTGTCCGCCCTGGGCAACTTATCAAAGTCTTCAGTGAGAGAGATCCCTTGCCGTTCCAAACCTTGAAAAAGTTCTTCTGACATCACATTTTCTATCAGGACCCTGTTGCTGTGAGGATCAACTGCACTGAGTGTTTTTCGCCTCTGACATGTCTGCACATTAAAGCCAAGGAAAGACATTGAGGATCGGTCAGCATTGAAGAAAATGTATGGATGAGACTCGTTTTCCCAATGCTTCCGAATTGTCAAACGGGCAAGAAGGTCATCCTCCAAACTGTTTTCAATTTGCGGCATGGGACGTTCAGGTGTGTTCAGCGATGGTGAGGCAAAATCTCTTGCCATTAGGATCATGAACTTCACAATGAAGCCCTTGAAACCAGGTAGCTGGTCAGCCAGAAAATCTGGGTCACAGAAAATTGAGTTCTCACAGTCTTTCAATTGCACATTGAGGAACCAGGAGAAGTTCTTCAGCTCAGCCCAAGATGGATCTTGCATTCCACAGTATGACAGAAAATGATTGACACAATCACTGGGATCCCCCGTTATAGATCGTTCCTGGTAGTTAAAATGATCCAGATTCTGATTTTTTTTGTAGAGCTTTAAGTATTGGTAAGGTCTTTGAATTCCCTCACTGCAAAACTCCTGCTCATCCATGAGTGGATCCAAGTTCTGTTTTCTCAACAGATCTCTATTGGCCAACAACTGCTTCACCTCTTTTGGAGGTCTACATTGGATGGTAGGCAGAATGTCAAGAAGTCCAAGTTTCATCTGTTGGGGCAAATTAAACACATAGATTTATAAAAATCAATTGTATCCTGAGGTAATTTTTTAAATTTTGCTTTACATTCAAAGTGTCTGACATTCAACCTTACATTTTAAAATGACAGATAAACAACCATATTAAAAATAAATTATGATCTGAAGTACATTTGTACCTCTTTTGTTTGGGTTTGAGCGGATGTGTATGTTCTCATGACCTCAACAGTGATCAAGTGAGCTACATTCCTTCTCCACAGCATGCCATGGCTGTCGCTCAAACAGCCCAAAACTAGCAGATGGAACAGGAGCTCTTCCAGACCTGAACGAACCTGACAGGTAACACAAGTGAAGAAGACAAGACTCTCAAGTACATACAACAGAACAAGCCATTGGTAGAGATACTGTAAATGCTTGCATACTTACTCCAGCGGTGTCAATGTGCAGGAGAACAGGGTCCTGTTCTCTCAAGCTTGCCAGTTTCTCTGATAGACTCTTAATCAAGGAGTCTGTATCAACACATGGCTCAATCAGTCTGATCCTAATGTGTTCTGCTCTGGGAGATATCTGCTGGAACTTCTCAAACAAACGATCCACATAAAGGGATTTCCCTATTGACAAAAAAATATTGTATAAATTTGTTTGAATATTATATAATATATAACTGAAATGTGTTAAAAGTTATGTCATTTTACTTGCTAGCATTTAACAAAACATAATTGATTTTTACTTTTCTATTATTGCCACTACTGTGTAAGCATTTCCGTAATGGCTTGCCAACTAGGGTTACCCTTACCAACTGCCGGGCGAAAAGATGACACCATCCAGACTGAGAGCTGATGTGGAGAAACCAGTGAGACAGGGCTTTGTGGAACCTTGCTTTGTCTGAAGTGGTGAAGTAGATATTTCCTGGCAGTCTCTGCTGTTAGACTCACACCAGCCTGTACTTTGTCAGTGCTGAAGAAAGAGGGCACATATCGGTGCTGGTGCTCAACCGGACTGACTATTATCAAACGGTAATGCGGGTTGGCACTTCTCTCAAGACTCTCGAAGAGATCCCCCAAAACCACACTGACATCATATCCCAGCAGCCCTGGATTGACAAGAGAGTAAATCTTCTGCGAGTTTTGTCCGGAGCCCTGGCCAAGAGCTCTGCGGAGAAAGATCTCCACCTCCTCCTCTGTGGTTTCCTCTCTGCAGACTAGAACCTCATCAGTAGATGGCAGAGGCTGCTCTGGACTCTCCATGTAAAAAGACAGGATGGTGGTAAAAACTTCTGCACTGGGACAAACCACAAGATTGGGCTTTCCCTCCTGGAGAACCAGTGGAAGGTTCCTGATCATGTGTTGCTGGTTCATTTCAGAGAGGCAAAAGAGGAAATGGGCCAAAGACGGGATGTCCAAGTACTCGTTGAGGTACTGTGGCATGTCGTCCTTGAATTTACGCCAGAGCTTTTCAAGACTGTCCTCATTGCACTTCCTGATGCCATCAGTGTGTCTGAGCGGTGAGCCCTCCGCGGCATCATCATCTTCATCCTCTGAAGAAAATTCCATCAAATCACGGGCCTCTTCGATGTCCTCTTCAGAGTGTCCCGGTGAAGCTGGTGTTAAGTCCGTAGAAGGTTTGTAATCTTGATCTTCATTGTCAAACTCAACATCTTCCAATTCATAAAACTCTGAGGTTTTACTTGCTGCATTACTGTAAGCGACTCTCACATCAGTATGAGTGCACTGAGGCTTTATGGGAAAAAGTAAATGCCATAACTGTGCAGGAGCTGGCACCTGTCGTTCACACACTTTGTGTATCCAGTGACACAGGTACACCAGCTGCTCTGAGGTGTAGTGGTTCAGCAAACTGAAGTTGGAGCGCATCTCACTAATGAAGGAACGCCATTCTTTTTGGCAGCTTTCCATGGAGTTAGCCAGCTTTCGTAGCTGCTCGGTCACCTCGCCGTGGTACACCATCTCTTTACCCATCAGGGATAAGAAGGTAACTTTGATACACGGTTGCTGTTGTGGGCTGCACTGGACCTCAGCCTGCCATTTCCTGAAGAGCATGTTGCCGGATGTTTGCATCTGAAGAAGAATGGTGCCCAGTCTCTGAACTCCTTCAAAAACCTATGATACATGTAGACAGGAGTGTTGTTTTCAGTAAACAAGCTCTGTAAACCCACTGTACACTGCCTGCCCAGCATCAAACAGCACCTTAAAGTTGAGCCCAAATCAGAGCTTAAAGAAGACTTTATAAAATGAGAACTGTTTCTACTAGGTGTTTAAACAAGCAATTATCTTAGTTCTTCTGTCTCCAAAAAAATCAAATAATGCAGTTTTAAAACATAATTTTTATCTGTGTGGGCCAGTGTTGTTAGATGTTAAAACTTTTCTGGCTGACAATGTCAATAAGTGACTGTAAACCTACTTTACATTACATACACACCGCGTGCTACTTAATGCGTAATTTCATAAATTAAGAAATTTTAATTATCAAAGACTAGACTACCTGGTTGGATAAGAACATTTATATCCAGCTAGCTTGATAGCTGTTTACATATACAACAGACCGCTCTGGATTCTCTGCCATTTTTGTTGTAGTTCACTCATCACCTCAATAACCTCTTGCCACTGTACATTGCATAGAAAGTTACACACTTCAGCTTTAAATTCAAAATTGCCTTTTCTCTTTTCTAAATGCCACTGACCTCTGTGAACCTGTTGACTTGTTCTCTGCCGTGCTCCCCTTTGGACGACATGAGCATGAGCTTGTTCTGTAGCTCCAGCAGGTCTTCAAGCTTGTAGCTCTTCTCCTCTCTGCCCTTTCTCACTGTGACATGTACCATGTTTTGTAGACATCTCTGCAAGCGAGTGAACGGTCTCATAAAATTCTTAAATCATTTTTATGAATTGCGTCAGCAAGGCCCTACATCATGGTATCTTTGACCTATCTTTTAATGGAAGATTGTCCGCTTACCTTGTCTGTGTTTTCATCAGACCATCCTATGTGATAAACTCCATGAGCATTAATAGAAGAAGCCAGGGAGAGAGA
Source organism: Micropterus dolomieu (assembly GCF_021292245.1). NCBI lineage: Eukaryota > Metazoa > Chordata > Actinopteri > Centrarchiformes > Centrarchidae > Micropterus > Micropterus dolomieu. Next base: position 24,662,436 of record NC_060163.1, on the reverse strand, counting down.
GGATTGCTCCACAGAGCCGTGGGTCTCCTTTAATGCTTTCAGCCAGCTCAGCAATCGAGTAGACTCTCTCTGGAAAACAAACCCAGTGGCATCATCGTCACTTTGCCTCAGGGCTTCATGTTCTGCCTACAAATAAGGGAGAAGTAAATACCAATTTGTCTGGTAGCTTCTCATCTCTTCTTTGGGTGTCCCACACCTGCTGAGCACACTTAATGAACTCCTCAAAGCCAGCTTGAGGGGGGAGGGAGTAGAGCAGAGGGGCATAGCCCATCACTGCATCATGGAAGCAGGCCACCTGGTCGATCTCTGTGTCATTCTCTCCAGCAGATATGGAGGCCAGCTCGACATAAACCTTCACATCGCTCATAGCTGTTGAGGGGCAGAAAAGTGAGCACACAGGCATCGTCTGCAAAACTAAAGATTTTTTTACTGATGTGAAGACTTTTTATGTGATCGCCTTACTTTTCAGGTTCTCTCTGACCCAGCTGACCAGAGTTTGGCTTGCTAGAAACTCTTCAAGACAGTCAGTGTGCTGCTTGGTGACTGTGGAGAGTTGCTGTTTGGCACGAAACAGGCCGTCACTAAGGGTCCCCAGGGCCCTCTGCTTAAATGTGTCTTCTTCCTGTTAAATAAAGTCATTTATTTAATTCTACATTTTCCTAGAAAGGAAAGTACATTTAAGAGAAAAGGTGTGTTTGCTTCAGTATGTAAATCATTAAGCACTTGTGTATAATTAGATTGAGACAATGAAATGCAGTTTAGCATCTAACCAGAAGTGCAGGATCTGAAGTGTTTGGCCACCAAATGTCACTTTTCATCTCCTGCTATTTATTTCTATTTTATATTTAAATCTACTTTTAAATTGCATGTAAATAAAACAGCAATGAAAATACTCTGCAACTCAATTTCTTTGTAAATACAAATTTAATGTTAGATCTCAAGTCTTTTACCATTTGGCCGAGAGTGTTAATTTCCGTGAAGTTCCCAGTAAGCTTCATTTTTTCAGCTATTTTCAGCATCACACTGGCTGCAGCCGCTGCCTGGTGGAGCTGTCGATACTTCTGGATCTGACCGAGTCTCAGCTCCACCCAGTTCTCCTCTGGTTTGAACGTTCCTGACTCACTAAATGTCACTGACATCAGACTCAGCTCCTTCTTCATTAGTTTCCCGTCTCCCTGGTCGCCAGACTCCACCAAAACCTGATCGAGCTGCTTAAAAGTGATGCTAGCATTTGCAATGCTGACTCCAAGCTGACAGAACTCTGTCAGTAGTGGTTTCCAGATGTTTTCACAGATCTGTGTTAGGGTGACTGGAACAGGGGCTGGGCAGGGGTGCCTCGTTGACGCCAAAGATGCAGCCCCCTTGACCCAGAAGGACAGAACCAGGCTGCTGTGATGGAGTTTGTGCATCTCACTGGCCATTTTCAAGACATCCAGACAGGTTTTATACCAGAGGATCTGCGGAGGGCCCGTCATCCCCAACTTCCCCTCAGCATCAAAGGACTGAACCAGCACCAGCCTGTTCAGGCTCACAGTCTGGAGATCTGCACTGTGCTGCTTCTCGAGAGTCGATATCTCAGGAACTGGTAAAATAAGAACCAAGTTACTGAAGAAAACAACACATGAAGCACAATACAGAACCACATTCTCTAACTTAACATAGCTGGTTATGCGGTGCTTAGTTCATTTTCAAGTTATACTTACCAGTGATGCTTTCTGTAACCTTTGCTATCATCTTTATCAGTGTGTCCATCTGCTGTTTCCGCAGCATGAAAGAGTTCAAATCCTGCTCTCTCTGAGCCAAAACAACCTCTGCCATGACAGGAACGGTCTCGGATTTGGTGTTTTTCTTGTCTGTTGAAGACATAATGCAGTTATTATTAATTAATTAAGTTTAACCTGAGAACCTGTGGTGATCACGGAAGGCTGTTTGTGATGGTAATGCTTGTTAATGTTCATACACTGCTGGTGAAGTCTCTTAAACTGCTCTTTATATTTCAGGCAGGTCTGTAGGTGTCCCAGGGCCACGTGCCCTTGAAGCAGAGACTCCACCAGAGATTGCAATGTCTCCAGACAGCTGTGGACAACCTGCTCTGCAGCGTCATCCACCTGCATCGACTTCCAGTCACCTGGGCCAAAACAACGACACCGTGACCATTATGAAACTTTGATAGCATTGATAAAATAAGCTTAAGTAAATAATACATAATGACATGAAGTACCGTGAGACAACAGGTGGTTCATGGCGGACTGTGGATCGAGCAGCTGGACAACAGGGTTGTCTCTGAATCGTGCTGCTGACTCCACCACAACAGCAGACACGACGACATCAGGGGGAACCTTCACCTTAGAGCTCAGACTCCGCATCAGGTCGCCCTCCTTCCCTCTCTAAAACATGAACACAGTAAAATTATATAATATATGTAATTTATTATAATAAGTGCTGTCAAAGTGTCTCAGCCAGCGTTGAATGAGACGTCAGCACATCAGCACCCAAATGCATCATATGACATGTGATACATAAATCTACCTCAAGTCTCGACCACCTCATGCGGCAGATTTGAAAAGATAATATAGGACTTTCTCTAGTGACTAAGGATGAACTCTAAACAGATCATTAATATGTTCTGTACCTGGCAGATTGTCTTGATAGCAGACTGACACAGCTCGTCGAAACAGGTTTGTACAACCTCATGGCTTTTCTTTATACCTGCCATGGACGGCTCAAGGCAGCAGACCAGCACTTGATCCTCCTCACTTGCCTGCAAAGGAAACAGTTCAGAAGTGCTGGGAAGCATTTACCTGCTGGCACGAGGTTCTTGTTTAAATTGAAGCCATTCTGGGTTTGATCCCGACCTCAGATAAATGATCACTGACCTTGGAAATCCTCTTTGTCAGGTCTTTTTTCAGGCTGATCCTCCACGTGGATGAAACTTCTTCAAGCGAGCATTCCACCTTCAGCAGTGCATCCCACATCTGATGATTCAACACAGCTATTATCATAAGAGCCATTATAGTACGTCAAACTGGGTTTATAAATATGTCTCATAATGTTCCTTTTAGATTTTTCAAAAATTAAAAAAGTCAGTTTATGTATTAGTCTTTTAGCAGCAAAAGCACCTTAGAGTAAACATTACTGTTTTTCACATTCACTTTATCAGAGGGACTATCAAGAGACTTGTTCACTGTAAATGACTGTCAACATTGTCTTTTTGCAGAGAACAAAACATAACACAACGTTGGGTGTTTGATGACCTACAACCTGAGTGAAAAGGGTTGACAACAATCTTTTTCTTTTGAAAAATATGACATTTTTTTGTGAAAATCTGTAAAAAACTGAAAACAGTATATGAGCCTGGCTATAAACGAGAAGGAGTGAAGCTAAACTCAAACTACTACTACTGGATAATATTCTCTTGAGCTGTGTACCTCAATTTCCTTCGGGTAGGTGAGCGATTGCGTCATCACAAGGGTTTTTTTCAGCAATCCATCTCTCCATTCACTGACTCGCTGCTGCACGGCACGAAGCTTCGCCAAGAGTTTCTGCTTTGAGGTCTCAAACTCCTCTTCCGAGGACTAAAACACACAAAAGAAACTCTGAATTAAAGTTACTGTTACAATAATAACACAATCAGAGCACATAATAAAGAGATTATTACCTCTTTCCTCAGTTTAGCATCCAAAATCTCTGCCAGTTTCAACGCTAGCTGGTAGGACAGGACTACGGCCTGGTACCACGGGACGAGTCGTGCGATTCCACATGTGCGCTTCAACACACTGATGCTGCTCTCGAAGGCTGCCACGATATTTCCAGACTCAGTCATTCTACAGACACAAAGCAAAAGTCACAGGGAGCACGATACCACAGGTGTTCAGGAATATTTCAGATGTCCTTACCTGTCCGTCTCTTTGTCTACCTTCAGCAGTATATGGGTCAAGGTTTTCTGAGTGTGCTGCATGTGGAAAGGACAACAATTAACACAAAGACAAAACACAAAGTGTTATTTCAAATGTTAAATATCGTAATTGGTAGATTGTTCCACCTTTACGTTCTCCTGTGCTCTGTTGTTATCCATTTCCTCTCCACATTTTTGCAGTCTGTACAACAGACTCTGGATCAGGTGTTCTGCATGTATTCCTGTCAGCTCTGAAAATTCAGGAAGGTCCTCAAAAGCGACCAGAGACAACCAGCCCATCAGGAGCAGAGGCATCTCTTCAGCCAAGTTTGTCTTGATCAAAGTCAGCATTCTCCTGTGAAAAAGAAAAATGGTATTTCAACAAACACGATCGCCATTTCAGGAGAAGAAAGTTAAGGTTGCTTTGAGACAAACTCACTTCCTTTTGTCAGGGTGGGACTGGATATTCTCCCTGAACCTGCAGAAAAAGACATTTTGAAGTCCAGACCAGTTCTCCTCCTCCACAGATGGACCCACTTTTGTTGCGTCAGCTCCCGGCTGTCTGAGTCTGAAGAGCAGAGGAACGAGCAGAACGAGCTCCGACACCATCTGCTGCGCACAGTGGTTTATGAGACCCAACACAGTACTGAAAGGAGGGAACACAGTAGTGTGAGAGAGTTATACAAGTTCTTATGTTACAGTACCTCAGATGGATACTCCTGTTACTGCCCCAAACACTTCTACTTACGTCTTACAGTCTTCTCAGTCCTTAATCTTTTTACTTTTATTTTCATTAACTAAATAACTAACTAACTAACTATCTCATGGCCGGCAAACGGTCATGTTTTTCATTGTCTGCAGAAAGACTTAATTCTAGCTCAATGGTAAATTAATTGGTAACTGTCATTCCTATTAGCTTTCCTTCTTGGCCTTTTATTGTGTTGTCTAATAGGTTTTTCTTGTGAAATAAACATCTGACCCAGAAAGTTCTTGTCTAGTAAAATAAAGGTTAAATAATTAATTAAATTCTTAAGTTAACAGAAATGTTTTCCCTCTTTTCAAACTCGTGTTAGCTGTTGTTATCACACATTTGACATTTGTCTTTCTAGAGCCGAAACATAAAAATTATTTGCCCAAAAGTTAAATTGGTATCCACCAATGTACTGGATTGTAAAATTCAAGCACCTTGACATCTTAACAGAGACAAACCAAAAAGAATTGTTAATATTCAACAGGTGCACCTCCAATTAGCTCTTGTTTGACTAAGAGATGTAGTTTCTGAATGCTAACAAAAACTGTGTACTGGCTTAAACGGCTAAAGAACTGCTCACTTTATTCCAGTGAGTTCGGCAGTAGGTAAACAAAAAAAAAACTAGTAAGAGGATCTTTTTTTTGTTCTTGAACCTTTTGCAAAACTTACTGTTGTGGACTTTGGAAAGAAGTGAGCAACGCGTCCAGGTCTTTCTTGTCCATTGCGGTCTCTGAGGACACCAGCAGACACAGCTCAGCCCAGCCTTTCACTCCAAGGTTGATGTTACACTTTCTGGTCACCTGGAAAACAGACAGGCCCAGAACAAGAGGACTGGAGCTCCTCCATCTGTCTTTCTCCTTCGGCTGTCCTTTTAAGATCTGAACCAAAGTCTCTGAAACCAGCTCTGACGTCTGTAAGCAAAGAGAGCATTTGGTTACTGGTGGAATACTGGAGGTAACACATAATAAATGCTTTAAATTCTAATCTTGTTGCACCGACCTTGACCATGGGAGGTTGTGTGTCGTCTGGGAATGTCATCCTTGTATGTGCAGAACCGAGACTCATCATAAAATGCATCAAGTTGAGACACAAGCTCTCCGTGCTCTGTCTGTCTGACGGGGACCATTTCTGGAAGATGTAGTTGCGCAGATCTCTCGCAGAGGCCTGCCAGGCGTCTGATATCTCTACACCTTTTGATTTCTTCCAGCCGACCATGTGAAGGCCACTTTGGAACAAACTTTGCATAGTGGAACCAGCCTCCATCCGACTAATGAAGCCCTCATAAAGATGCAACTCTGGATGAAACACAAGCAGTTTCTTGTGATCATTTATGTGAAAAGACACAAAGCTCCAGCAGTGTGATCACATGCTGAAACTAAATGGTTTGCTTGCCTTACCTTTAATGTTGGAGTCGACTGGAATTTGAACGCGTCTTTTGGTAATTCCTGTTATGTCTTTTTGTCGTTGCTTTACACCATACCAATAAGTCAACCAGATGCCTCTCCACAGGTGGCTTTCTTCGATGGAAAGACTTGCTTCTACCAGATAACCTCCATCTTTTAGTCCACTAAACATAAAACATTTGTTATAATGATAGCGTCACTGTAGCTAGGCTCTGTACTCCAGCACTTTGGATTTAAATTAAACAGAATTTACAAATTCCGCTGAACAGGGTAAGATGTGCAGTCCCATACATAGCCAGGACAATGATCCTATTTTAAGTATTTATTGTGTACTTTTACCACATACTGTTTACTTATTTCATTACATACTGTGATTATTATGTACTGTATTCTTTATGCATTTTATACTGTATCGGTATTGTATAAATGTATCGTCTGTTTTCATTCTTGTATGTTAACGTTTTTTGTGAAGCACTTTGTGAGTTTTGTCTGAGAACAGTGCTGTACAAATACATTTCACGTACTAACTTACTAAGTATAAAATCAAGGCAACTCAGGAGTCTATAGGGCCAAACAGTGGACATTTCATGGCTTACCAAGTAAGAGACAAACACCTCAATCTAGCTCATTATGTATCTCACCTGCCGAATACCAGACTACAGGCAAAAAGGCTCCTGAAGCAAGCAAGAGTTTCATGATGTCTGTGCGAGGAGACTTCAGATTCACTGACTGCAAGGGATTTCATACCAAATATTTAATATAATGAATTAATTTTATCTTTGGCCACTTGCTGGCAAAACAACACATTTTTAAGACAACACTGAAAAACTTTAAACTTATGAAGTTGATATGTAGAATGTGTTGGCAAACATTTGCCTGTTTACACATCCAGCAGACATCAGAGAAGTCATATCTCTTGTTAACTGATAAACCAAAGTTCGATATTCACTCCGATATTAGACGCTGCTAAATGCTCCACCGTCTTCACCAGCTAGTCTGTAACTCTGTCTGCCTGCTGTTTGGTGCTGGACAGATAGGGTGCCGTAGGTTTTTCAGAACCTTTTTCTGAAAACAGCTGCCTGCTGCTGGAAACAAGCTGATGAGAGCCCTGTGACTGAACTAAAACGGGAAAATTGTCCGCTGTAAAACCAAAACAATGAGCTTAAAGACTGAGAAGTGTGAGAGGATCTGCAGAAATTCTCTGTAGTTGGTCACTACATGCTAAACCTCCACATTACATTATTATTATAACATTTCTGATCCATAATTCATTAAATAAATACTGATTAAATCAGTTTTACAGTTTTTCTTCAATTACTTAAACACTATAGACTAAGTTTTTAAAAACTTTTTTAAAAATCACACCTATTTCCCTGAACTCAACACACAAATCCCTTCATTTCTCATTGCCTAAACCATGTGGTCATTGGAAATATAGATATAGAAAATATAGAAAAATATAGAATAATATAGAAAATAAAGAAAATCTGTTGTTTCTTTTGTTGTGTTCATCATGTGAAAAGTTTTTTGAGGGGGAGAACCACAAGCAACATTACTTATAACCGTTGTAATTTATCTCACCAGTGTGTAAGACTAAGTGTGTTTTTGAGGGCTTGTGTGTCAATTCTGAGGGCTAAGTTTGTTTTTTCCGTGTGAGCTCCATTTTGACCCGCTGTCATTTCATTTCAAATCTACACTGCTGAAGTACACAGCCAAAACGGTGACAAACATATCACTAGACTAATAGATTCTGTGTATTACAACTTATATACAAACATTATAAATACTCACACAAAATGCTTCATTTCAAAGGGCAAAAATCTTCCTTCATGAAACAGCACCAGCGTGTCATCTTTTTGGTTGAATCTAAACTTTTTGTCCAGCACAGCGTAGATGTGAAAGGTGAACATGGGAGCACCAGGTGGAGGTCTCACGGGGCTCCGATCCCTGTGCAGACAGAAAAACACACGTTAACAATCCCAGGTTCAACCTCAGTATTTGACCTAGCTGTTACTATCAGGTTTAGCCTCACCGTGTGCTTTGGGATGGTTTTGTGCTTTTATCTGCTGCTTTGGAAGCTTCCATACTGGACTGTTTTGAAGACACAGCACTGGCGTAAGACTTCGGTTTGGCACCCTTGTCAGCTTCGGAGTCTGTGGGATCAACTGAGGTTCCTGCAGACGGATTCTCATCTTTAGACTTTGACTCTTTCTTGAGGTTTACATCCTTGGCTGAATCTGACGATGCTCTGTCACTGTCTGGACTTTCATTTTGCCTCAGTGGAGTCTGAACAGCGTTGTCGTCTTGCAGTTTGGGTTCAGGTGAGTCTTTCTCTTCTTTAAGCTGTGACTCAGCAGCGCTGTTCTGGTCGTTTGTGTTGTCTTGTTTTGGCACAGGTAACTCTGTCTGTGTTTCCTGGTCGCTCTGAATAACAACCTGAGTTTGAGCAGATTTGTCTTTACCTTTAAGTTTCCTTGTTTGAGTCTGAGCTTGCACCATCTTAGCATCTTTGAGGCGTTGTTCTCCACTGTTTTCTAACGTGGCTCCCGCTTGGGGATTGACATGTTGTGTTTCTATCGGCACACTCTCCTGAGTTTGGATGCTTGTAGTCTCCAAAACCTCTATCTTGCTAGTGTCTGTGTTTTCACCTTTGCCACCTGCATCTCCTTTTACGTTTGAGGTGCTCTTTTTTCTTCTTTGATTCCTCCTTTTCCTTCTCTCTTTGTCTCGAGCTTTTCTGCTGAGATCGGTTGGTCCTTGTTCCTGAAACACACATAAACCGAGGATTAAATATCTGGTTTTGAATTCTTTTACGATGGTTCAAATACCGTTAAAAAGGCAGACGGGTTCAATCCTGAAATCTGTTCTTATGACTGCATTTCTACCTTATTTCTTTTATGAACTCTTTTGGTTGCAACTTCCTCCTTTGACTGAGTTTCCACATTAGACCCAGTGGCACTGGGGAGGTTTCCTGCTCCGTCCTCCATCTGTAGGGACTCTTTTGCCAGGGGAGTCCCTGTTTCCCTGTTATCTGTCTCTGGAAATAAAAATCACACGCAGTTACATCCTTCATGTCTGAAATTTACCATTCTAGTTAAGTAAGTTAGATTACGGCCAGTAAGGGTGCGGCAAAAAGAGAAATGTAACCATCTATCCCTTATGCATCCTCCTAAGGGACCTTTGTAGCCTACAATCATAAAATAGGTCAAATATTACTCTACTATAATAAACTAAGTATGTCACATAGTCTGTAAAACTATTCCACCGTAAACACCACTAAAGATGCAAGTACCAGCTATTTTTACTGTCAATAAATCCTGTAATTTATAGTCTAAAGTAATCAAAGTTCCCTGATTCCAATATTATGTTTTTAACTTTGTTTTAAACCTTTTTTAATCCAGCCAAACAGTCGATAACACCAAGGATATTAAATTTAAAATAATATAAAAGTATTACTACTAAGAATTGCTGGAACTAGGAAATGTTTGGGACTGAAACAATGGATAAAATATCAAATTTGTTGAGAGTTAATTAAATCAAATAATCGGTTAATTAACACATCAGCACAGAACAAAACACCATAAAGTCCAATGTGGCGACCAAAAACTATCATAACATACAAAAACATAAAAACACACTAATGTGATAAACACCACCGACAAAAGAGAGAGAGTTCAGTAACGGGGCAGAACATTAAATCCATGTTGTGTTTCCAGTGAATCCCCTCTGAGTTTAGGATGCAGCTCGGCTGAATGTGATTGTTAAAGTGATGCAGTGCATTAAAGACCTTAAATGCTCTGTTTGCCTACCTTTTCAGCTGGTCAGCAGGTTTGCACGGCCCGGCTGCAGATGTGTCAGACAACAACTACTGAAAAACCATAAGGAAATGTTTATTAAACGACCTACTGTGACCTCCCACAAGCACCGTCAAGGGAACGTCAAAAAACCCCATCAACTACTACAGTGGGCGGTAATCTTTCGACTTCAGCTCCAGGATCTGTCTCATAGACAGCCGTGTTAATTAGTAAAATATCATCTGACATATTAATCTTCATTAACACTGTTTAGGGCAGCTAAAACACTGAGTTTTAAATGTTTATCGTTCTTAATATAGTGACAAATTTGTTGACTGTCCCTAAACCAAAAAATACCTTTCAGTTTCATTTCTCTCGCAGTCTTGTCAAATGAGAAACTTAATGCTGCGTTCAGGTGCTGATCGGAAGTCTTCAGTTTCAGTATCGATAGTATGGAAAATGATTGCACATAGTTGTGATTTGTCAATGCTGTGTTTAGCATCCGGGGTCCATTGACTCAAGTAGGCTACTGCTCAGAAATATAAATTTGAGGCAGTTGAATATTTACTTATTATATTATATTATAGGGGAGACCGGGGGCATTTGTAACACACTCAATTTCTCCAAACAGAAACAAGCTAGAGTGATGACACTTAATCTGCACATGCTCAGTAGGATTCTCTCTCAGCCTGTGGAAAAGGAGCAGGATCATTTCACCAAGTTTTTAACAAAATACTGATTTTGAGGTATGAAAGTAACTTTTTGGATGTACAGTATTTTTCTTCTGGTGTCTAAAGTTTAAATTACTACAAATTTAAACATACATAGATGTCATCTCTAGGTTATTGATTAACAATTATGCAACTAGCATATGCAACTATGCTAATATAGTTGTGGCTAGCAGGCATACAAGATTTTATCATGGCTGCAACATCGAACCACATGGCCCAATGTAAGCAGCTTGTTTGTCTGTGTTGACTACTTATGTTAGAAAGTGAACATATTTCACTATATTAAAATGTAAAACTACGTTAAAAAAAAGGGTGTATTAAAAGAAATGGATTTGTTCTAGTATAAACAAATCATCAGTTAACACAGGTCAACGTTCTTTGTATAAAATAATGTGTGTTTTATATGTGTTTAACAGAAAGTGTGAATGTTATATAGGCCTAAGTCTGCAAAAGTAAAGTAAAGTTTGTCTATATAGTGGATTTAAAGTAGTTGATTGTATAAGACCCAGCAAAACCAAAGAGAATGACTAGTTCACTTGTGAAAAGCAATTGTGTTCTCTGACTTCTTGCATTTAATTAAATATTATAGGATTTTTTCTTATAAGTGAAAATATATCAATTATATTATTAATTAGTGCACATATATGTGTTTCTTGTGTCAAAAGATGACTTGTGTATCTCAAGTAGTCCGTAAGTTATTAAGGAAAATGTAAAAAATGTCTCCCCTACTATACTTGTAGCTGTAGGAACTAGGCATGTTACAAATGCTCAATAATATATAATAGTGTAATGTTCTCAGGGGCCATTTTCTGCATAATGAGCACTTTTGCTTATGATTACAGTAGTTTTGCATCTTGTATTGTTACTTTTACTTACAGAAAAGATCTGAACTCTTCCTCCACCAACGTATGATGCAAAAAAAAGGCAAAAATGAATGAGTTTGCTGACCTATAATGATACCAGTCATTGCTCCACTGCTTTGGATGACTTTGGTTTGGCTTTTTTTTGGCGGCAAATGATTTATTTTATAGAGCAAACGTTGGGGTTTAGTGAAATGTTTCTGCTGGTAAGAAATATGGAATCCCAAATGGGTTTTATTGGAACTTCTACTGTGAATAAACTTCTCAGATAGATAAATAGAAAAATACACAGTAACCCCCCCTCAAAAAAATAATCTTATTAAGAGGCTAGATGAATAATATAAAGGTGATAATTACAATGTAAATCATGATAACTTGACGGTTGTTATGTGATTGCTGCTGCTGAAAGTGATTGTTGACACGAAAACCAGTTTTGACAAAGTTGTTTTCCAAACCCAGATGAATTTATTGAATTTAATCAGATATAAAGGTCAAATACAGGAAGAGATCATACAAGTCAAATTGCTGAGGTGTGACTGCAGAGACCCAAAATGGCTGATTCATCTCTAAGTTTACACATTTCAATATTCATATTTGCACAGGTGTATTGGTAAAGTAACTGAATTTACTATAGCTATAAGTACAATATTATATAATAATGAAATTACTTTAATTATTACAAGAAGAAATAACCGGTTTATCCTCCATATGCAGGAAGGTTATCAGAAGTAGTCCAGTGAGAGAAGATGAATGAATAAATATATTAAACAGTCGAATATGTTTCCAACCTTGTGGGATTGTTCTTTACCCAAAAGGCAAAGTTGAATGAATATGAAATATTATGTACGTGGTGAGTTAACTGTGACAGTTTCGGCTGTTCTCAGAGGAAACATTTTTACTGTTTAGGGTTTCCTGTCTTGTATATAATCGAAAAGTTTCATTGGGAGACTAGAAGAAGAGCAATATCCTGGATTAAAGAAAACATTACTCAACACCAATCAGGATTATGATGCTGTGTCTCCATCAGTCCTGTGAACCTGCAGGTTTCTCTAGTCTCCGAACTACAACCCTGGTTCTCCGTCCTTGGGGTCGACCTCCTGCATCAGTTGCAGCCGCCTCCGTCCCTCCTGGCAGCGACCCCGGGGGTCGGGGTTCACCTCGGGGCCGTGCAGGCTTCCTTCCTGACCGCACGTCGTCCACGAAGGCCTCCACTCCCTCAAACTTGGCTGTCAGCTCAGAGAGACGCTCTTTCAGGGCGTTGAACTCCTTGTAGAGATCTCCCAGGGCGTCTGACAGCGGCGGGATCCTGAGGGATTTACAATGATGATGGGAAATATTAAACAAGAAAAGAGTCTTAGTTAAGCCAAAGAATGAAATGACATGATAATGGGTCCTCACCTTCCGTAGTCCGGCAGCACAGTGTTGTGGTCATGCAGCAGCAGATCTTTGACCTGCGTCACGATGGCGTATTTCCAGTTGTCTAAAACCAACGTGAGGTTGGCACATACTCTGGTGTTCACTCTCTCTGCTACAGGTGAGTAAACACAAAGCAGGTAAAGTGTAAGTTCTTTATCTAAACCACAGTCAATCAATCAATTGGGGCGGCTGTGGCTCAGGAGGTAGAGCGGGTTGGCTGTTAATCGGAAGGTCGGCGGTTCGATCCCTGGCTTCCTGGTTGCGTGTCGAAGTGTCCTTGGGCAAGATACTGAACCCCGATTTGCCCCTGGCGGCTATTCCGCCAGTGTATGAGTGTGAATGTTAGTTTCTGTTTGAGCACTTAGGCTCAGTGTATGAATGTGTGTGACTGGTGAATGCAGATGTAGTGTAAAAGCGCTTTGAGTGGTCGAAAAGACTAGAAAGGCGCTATACAAGTACGGAGCATTTACATTCAATGAGAAAACATACCACTTTTATATTTTGCTTCTGATTTTATTACAAAATCTGTGAATAAAAGTCAAATGATCTTTACTTTAGCAACCAATTTGACTTCAAATCAGCAGTAACAGCAGGATGGAAAATGACAGAACCACTAAAAGTTCTGCGTTCAGTTTATGACTTAAAAGTATTAACCAGGAAATACTCAAGAATTCGAAGTGGAAATGTTTCTTCTGCCATTTTTGATCAGAATAGAGAAGGAATAGAAAAGAGGAAATAACTGCAAAATGGAAACAAGGAAGAATAAAAGGAAAACAACAACTAAAAGGCATCTGAGTTAAAACTGGGCGGAATTTAGTTGGAAATGGATTTATTATTATTATCTATCTATAAGTACAGCACAACTCCTTCATTGCAAAGTGCTTCATATGAAAGCCAATAATCACAAACTACTACATTTAAAAAGAGAAGCTAAAGCAATTAATCACTTTTGGATATGACTATATTTTAAAGTGTAGTTTGGGCCCGTCTCACTTTGAAATAGTCATTGAAATACTTTTAAAACAATCATGAGTTAATAGCCAGAACTGGAAATCATCGAAAGTACTTACTGAGACTGAGAAATGAAACACTTCCCACTGAAATGTTGTGGAGGAAAATCGGGGAATCTCCAAACCTTGTTCCCAAAACCTCAAATTTACTTGAGTAGAGATATAAAGAGAGCGATGACTATATTTACTTTAACGCTAACCTTCACTCCTGTAATGCCACTCTGGTCTCTGGGTTATTTTCTGTTTCTGAGCAGCGCACAGAGTCACCGATAAGATGACCAGAACTCCAGCAGTCTTCATCCTTAAATCTGCATCTGGAAACAAACACACATGTACATGCCTGAATATCCTTTACTGTAAAGCGCATTCGACATCTGCAAGTAAACTGCTGTCTGAAACTTTAAAAAATGTAAGAAAACAAACCTGCCGTGAGAGTCAAATAATCCTGTGAGGACTAAATGGACGCTTTCTTTTGAAGTTTAGTCTCTGCAAAGGAGGGACGGTCTTCAGCCTCCACTCCCTCCTGAGGCTCACAGCATCATTCATCAGGATTTCACTTCAAAGTCTTTTCTCTCAGTCGCTGTTTTCTAGCAAGAAGTCCATTGTTAACTTTCAAGAGCATCAAAACAACATGAAAACAATTCCTGTCAATAATAATAACAAACATTTAACGAGGTATGAAAATGTATATAAGGTGCACACACTACAATGTGCTCTCTCCGTCCGCCGGGTCCTTCCACAGAGGTGTTTGATGTTTTACGGTCACGTCCACTTACACATTCCTCATCTGTTGTCCATCTGCAGTCCTGAGGAGACACTTAAACTGGACTCTGCCTGCTCTGATCGCTTGTTAAAGATTGATTATGGTGGATTTATTCTTACAGTGAGGCAGTGAATAAATCAGCATGTAGGGGACTTTTGTAACATCTCAAATTGCACCAATCAGAAACGAGACAGAACCATGAAACTCATCATGCACGCTCTCTGTGGCCATCACTCTCTGCCTGCCGAAGGACAAGCCGATGAGACATACAAACATTTTTCTGAGCTATGAAAGTAATTATTTTCATCTATCATCAGTATTTTTCTCACACCATCTTAACCATTAATTTCTATGAATTTAATGGTCTTTTTTTGATAACCATTTTTTTGTCTAACATTTGACATCATTGTCAAATATTAGCTGCAATTGTAACACCGTGTTAAATAGTATCCAGCTTAGAAAGATCTATATATATATAATTTCTGATAATATTCAGAAAAGTCTTTGTGGTCAGTTTAAATATCTAAAGTATATTCTATATAATATGTGTTTTGCAGCATAGTCCAAAAGTTAAATCTTTTCATTCTGGTGACGGGGGTTCAATTCCCACCAAGAACCAATTGCTCATGCTTTCAGTATCTTCAGTGTCTTTAAATACTGTAATAACAATCTATAAACATATTTATCAAGAGACATTATTTTGATTTTTAGTTTGTAATAGTAGCATAGTACCGAAGCTCAATACAGAAAATAATAGATGATAGTATCTTTCTAATAGTGTTTTCAGTTTAAACGTTTCTGTGTACGAATGACCTTTAGCTTACTACTTTGTTATTATTAGTCCAGAGCTCAGTGAGGCCTGTACTATGTTTGTCATGTGACCTTATACCACTGTGTTAATTGTGTGTGTTGTTACAATCGGCCCTACACCTGGGGGAAGATGTACCATTTCCCATCTAGTGTTTGAATCAATTTGATGACTGTAAACAAGTAAAACACAAATACGAGTTCCCTCTATAAAAATTGCCCCCAGTCTCCGCTACTCTGGTGACTGTAAAGGCAATTTAACCAGATGGAAATGTGCACAGAGGGTATTATCTATGTGATTCTGTAAACCAGGTTGAAACAAATGTTCACTTTTCTAAACACAACATTTGGCCAAAAGTATGTGGACACCAGAATGTTACATGGGCGTTAATCAGCTGTAACAGACTCCACTCTTCTGGTTTTCCACGATAGGCAGGAACCTGAGCATTAATGTCCAGCTCACAGTTGGCTAAAATTGGAAAACCATTTTTTTGTGCACACATGTATTGTCATTACAGCTACGACAATATATCGGCTGATCTTAGCAGATTACAGATATACAGTATTTGAATCAGTCTATTTGTCGGCCAATTAAGTCACAAGAATTGCAGCGAGGTGATGCCACACGAGGTTTGAGCTATTTTAAAAACAGCATTTCCATTTCAGTTTGACCACCGGAGAGCACAGTAGCTATAAAATGTCTCGCTTAGTGTGTTGGTCACAATTTGCATCACAATTTTCATTTTCACTGAACGAACGTATTAAAGTCACGATGATGTGACATTTGTTGGGGGTCTGTACCAAACAAACACGTTTTCCTACACCTGGAGTTTACACTGAGGCCTCTCTGCAGCACCACAGCACTTCATTATAATGCTGTTGCGTCAAATTTAAGCATCCATTTCATGGTCAAGATTTTTTTATACTTACATATATTCAGTATCAGTCGAGCTGTAATTGTCTCATTGAAACAGAAAAGGGCATTCCCCAAACTGTTGACCCACAGCTGGAAGATCAGTATTGTCTAAAATGTGACCACGTGCTGCAGTATTAAGATTTCCCTTCACTGGAACTAACCATGAAAAACAGCTCTAAAACAAAAAAGGGTGTCCAAATACTTTTGGTCATGTTGTCTAGAAGTGGTTCCCACTAAAAATAAAGCTTCATCTAATCTTTTATTTTTATCCTTTTGCATTATAAATACACAACAAATGAGAACTCAGAGTTATTTGAAAACACTTTGAACCACTGTGCTTCTATTCACAGTTCGATGATTTGATTTACCCAGACAGCTAACAAATCAAAGACATTATT
The DNA here is from genome assembly GCF_021292245.1 of Micropterus dolomieu. Taxonomy (NCBI): domain Eukaryota; kingdom Metazoa; phylum Chordata; class Actinopteri; order Centrarchiformes; family Centrarchidae; genus Micropterus; species Micropterus dolomieu. The sequence continues at coordinate 24,645,692 of NC_060163.1, read as the reverse complement.
ATCTGTTGTTTTTTTTATTTTATTTTGTTTCAAATCCAGGTCAACAGCATTCAACTTTCAGGGTCCTCAGTTAGCTCAGTGGAAAGTGAGAACCTGCTGTAACTCCAAGAGCATGCTTGCTCAGCAAACGGCCCCTGGATCAATACAAAAAGAAAAGGTCACTGCCGTCCCTTAGCTTCATGACATCAGATAAATTGCTCTTCACACATTGGGAAGGGGGCGGGACAAAAAAACAAATCCTCCAAGCTTTGTAAAATTAATCTACAACTAAAAATAACTTCATCAATGGAATTACTGTCAAGCTCTTACGAAGAAACACACGTCTCATAGATAGCAAATCAGCAGCCCTCTTAACCGAAGAGGCCCACTTCCCCGTCAACGACCCCAACGAAGATCAAAAGGATTTAGAGATTCGTTCGGTTTTCCTGCCGGTAGGACCATCCTTTCACCCGAAAAAACAAACAAACAAAAAAACACCATTTCTTGAAACAGTGCACGGAGTTATGAGGGAAAAAAGACAAATGCAGAAGCGAAAACATGAACAGGTGATAAAAAGTTTGAGGATGTTTTCAGGGACGCGGAGTCAAAGAGATTTTGCTGGTCAAAAACTAGTTAATCAGGATTATTATTATAAATGTGCAGTTTGTAGATTTTCACTGTCATTAACTTTTGTAATATTTATTTATTTTTTAATCAGTTGTAGTTAATCCTCCAATTCTACATGAGCACTAGAAAAACTGCGAAAGCATTCAAGTCACGAAAGATCATTTTGGTCAAATACATCAACCACGCCACATCTGCCAGCTTCAAAAATGTACGTACGTATTTACATCTGGACTGAAAGGCGATTCGTTTCCGGCACCACACGAGCTTAACAAGATCCCTACACAACTGTGTGCGAACAATATCAACGTGTTTTGATTTTGCTGAATAGGTGCATGTTACAAATGCTAAGAGCGTTTGGGTGGAGCGGCTCAAAGTAACATCCTGCTGCCAGATGTTTAACCAGAAGTGAACTTTCATGACTTAAATGATCTCATGAGGTTTGGTCCCAATATCAGCCTCACGAAAGAAAATCCAAAACGTTAAAGTAATAAAAAGAGCCATCGTAAAAGCCGTGTTAAAGGGTTAGTTCACTGACTTTAAATTAAAACATTTATCTACATATGGATTAGTGTTTGTTTGTTTTGATGTTTGTGAAGATGTTTCTTTCTGAGATTTCTGCCTCCTCTTACAGACAACTTTCTGCCTATGAAAATTGTTGACAGTATTTAAGGGTCACATTTTGTTGCTCTTAGCACCACGTTGTACCGGGGTGTAGGCAGAATCTCTCACACACACACACACACACACACACACACACACACACACACGTATAACCTATTCGTTTGGCTAAATACAACTAGGGGTTAAGCGAGAAAACGTTCACCGAGGGGAGTTAAGTGCTTTTCACGTTGTTTTCAGGCTCGGGCCCCTTCTTACGCCACTGACGCTGCAGCTCTACAAAAGCGGAGAAAACATCAATCTGGACTTGCGTGCTCAACATCATCCAGACGGCGCTCACTTCAAGGTTTTCGACATCCAGCACAAACATCAGCTGAGACAAGCGAAATGTCAGGCATCTTTTTCCTCCCCCGTGGTGACCTGCGACCCCGTGCACTCTGAGCAGCAAAGTCTTTGAAGGCTGAGTGATTTCGGAAACGGCACCAGCAAGAAAACAAAAGGCAGAAGAACCACAAGTAGGGAGTGACAGAGAGGGAAGTGGCGAGCACCAGTTGTTTCTAGAAGCACCTCGCGGCTAATAAGAGTGTGATTCAGTAACAAATATGATGATGATGATGATGATGGTGTCTGGGGGCGTTTTTATCAGAAACAGAGCATACAGCTGATAAAGTAAGCTACATATTATGCCTGTTCAAGTTCAATCCTCCAAATCCAAAAGCTACAACTCCAACAAACCAGCGAAAAAGATCTTTAGGAACCACGATAAGCTGGTGGGACGTCAAGTTAATAATCACCAACAGCAGCACACTTCTGTAGTCAGTGGAGAAGGTGTCAGGGGTGAAGAGCTTTTTGCGTGTGCCTTTTCAAATATGGGATTTATTTCTAAAGTAATTTAATACTGAAAATATAAACTCTACTAAAGGTGGAATTACACTTTTCAGGTCTGAGCTTTGACCAATGATTGTACTTTAAAGGAGCTTGGCAAAGAGACCAAGACCTATAAAAACCTGACTGAGTCCGTGCTGAAGATTCAAAACGTTAAGGTATCGCTACAATCGGATAAAAAAAGAAAAAAGAAGCTTAATTAAATAACAGTATCATTCCTCAAACGTATTTATACACAGCAAGATTTTCAAGAAGACATTGTGAGAGTGAGCGGGGCACTGATGTGAGAGAACATCCAAACACTCGAGTCTTTGCTGTCGTCCTGAGTCACAGCAGGATTTATTTGAGGAGGGGGGTTATTCGGGGGGGGGGGGGGGGGGGGGGGGGGGGGGGGGGGGGGGGGGAG